>NW_020449197.1:390158-432658 GCF_003343035.1 Apteryx rowi | reverse complement strand
ACTTCAGTGTTTTGTTTTTAAAGGGGTTACAACACTAATAGCTCCATGTATTTGATGGATTATTTTAGATGCATGGGGTGAAAGGTTGGCTTGCTCAAAGTCCACAAAATTCCCCTTGGTTTCTGTGAAGCTAGTCTTTCAGCCTTGTTTTTTAAAAGTTCATTTCAGAGCAAAAGGATAGTCAAAAAACTGCTGCAATGGCAGCAACTTCTTAGTCATAAGAGTAAAAAAAAAAGGCTGAAATGTTAGCTGAATGGCCTCTCTTTTTTCTTAGCTATGACAGTTCAAGCTAGTTTTTATTTACAAAGAGTAGAGTAACATAACTAGATAAATAAAACCATAAATTAGTGCAATCAGTAACTGCTTAACTATGTTTAACCTTAGCTGCATATCATTATGAAACAATCACTTATTTGAAAATTATGACAAAAGTATTTTGCTAAATCCAGGAGACTGTTTACAAAATTCCTGTTTAACTGTTTGATAATCCACAGTCATCTATGTTTTCACCAGTAAAGATTTCTGGCATCTAAAATACTGCCTATGTCCCTATGTGTGATACGGCAGACAAATCTAAGAGCGACAAAGAATACAGACTCCATCTCTGGAAGGAAGGGCCTTCTCTTCAGAAGCACTGAATTTTATACAGATTTGCGAGAATCAGAATAAACAATCATCTGAGTGTAAGCTTCCAGTGTAATGATGAGGCTAAGCCTATAGTTCACTATTAATTCAAATTTGTGCTACAGGAGAAAAACATTCCTTATCTAACCACTTTGTCATCTTCCTTCCTCTTCCACCAACGTTTCTTTTCCCTCCTTTTAACTGCTCTTCTGCCAAGGCAGTTCCCCAGTCCAGATTACTATACAACTGCACAAACACTTTTCCTGGAATGACAGAAGGAGTGGCATGAGGATGAGAGGTGAGTACAATATGAACAGTAACATTGCCAAATACCTAACTGGAGTCTAAAGTGGCTAAAATACTTGGATATATCAAGTAGAATTATTTAGAAAACTTAAAACAGCTCCAACTGGAAGAGTAGCGGTGAAGATAATCAGCCTTTAGAATGGCCAGTTTATGTGCACAGGACATTTTGAAATATGGAGGAAATTTTCTGCTAAAAACCATGAGTCTAACCATAATCACTGCATTTGCAGCAAGGATTCATTCAAGAAAATGCTATGGCTTGCTGTGTAGAACATCAGATTAGTTTATGAAAACTATTCTTCTGGCCTTAAAATTTGTCATTCTATCAATCTGTTCTGATAAACATTCGATACTTTTGTTAACATTATACAATGTTTCTAGTTAATTCATTCATTTTCTGAACAAGTGATTTTCATGGAGTATATGATCCACTGTAGAACCCAAATAGAAAATTATTTTTCTACTACTAAAATTTCGTAGTTGTAATTAGATTCTGAAACTGGTTCATTTCTTTTTAATTTATTCATATATTTCATTCACTGTGTTTTAGAGCATTATAAGTGGAAAAATTATTGTGAAGCTAAATTTATCTAGATGAGCTGAACTGACTAAAGAAAATAAAACTAGGTAATTGGTGTAGTAAAACACAAAACATCACCACTGATACTCTAATTTCTAAATGCAAGAACACCAAGCTTTTTGATAGTAACATCTCAAATTTACCAGAAAGTTTAAGACAACCTGGAAATAATCTGCATATTTTAACTCTGAGGAATATTATCTGCCAAAACAGGTTTCCAGAGGATGTACTTCATTTGCTCTCACAAAGGAGGTGTTTTTAGAGTAGGCTTTCATCACTAGTAATGTTCCTCAGGATTTCAACAGAACAATTTGGATTTTATATCTTTTAACCCATGGAAATTGACATATCAAGAAACAAACTGGAGCAAACAGAACAATTCAAAATACCTTGAATTTGGTTATGCTATTCCCTGCTATTGAAGCTGGAATGAGAGTTATTGCCTAAAAATAAGGCAAAAATTACATTCTCACCTGAAAAGTGAGAGTGAGCTTAAGCTCCTCCTCTCAGAGCAGTTTTTCTTTTGACATTAAGTAGCCATTCCATAAAATTACAATCTCCAATATGATATAATGTGGGTTTAAAAATCCATAGAAATAATTCAATATGACAAAAAAACCCTTGCACTTAGTTATGCCAATCTGCAAAATTCAGTATTGCATTGCTCATCCAACATACAAACACAGACTCTTGGTCCTACTGCATTAGTAAAATGTTTGTTTTCTTTTAGGCTAATCCTTTTAAAAAATGCAACATTCAAGATCCCCCAAAACTGCAGTAATTGCTCTCAAGCATTTGGTGGGAAAAGAAAATGTTTTTTAAGAGGGAAAGGTTTGTTTAATAAGTCTTTTGCACTGCTCTAGGTTTTGCAGGCTTTCAGTAGATATTCTACACTCCTTAATGGTTAATATTCGTCACTTTGAATTTAAAAGCAAGTAAAAGTAACCAAAATGATTCCTTCATTAATCAGGTACAATCATAATTTTCTCTCCCCTCAAGGTTTCATTTTTATTATGACTTTGATTTTTTTACAGTAAAATACACTGTAAATAGAGAAAATATGATTTTTTTCCTCAAGGGAAAAAGGTTTGTTATTTTAAAATTACACATCTGAAGATCAAAATAAAGTGACTGTTCATTGTACTATCCAAATAGCCTATCTTTGTACAAAAAAACCTTTCATTTTCACAACTAAATTGACTAAAGGCACTGTTACCTAGCAACATTCATTGTGTTTATGACCTTTCATCCAATCTGAGCTCACAGATGTGCTTCTGAAGCTAATAAACATACATCATACAGTCCCGCCTGCTTTGAGGAAATATATGAGCCCTTAGAGCAGGCTGTGAAATGTCCTTTCTAAAAACCAAGTGAAAATACTAAAATTAAGAATATCGGGATACACTTGAAAATACTTTAAAAAAGCCAAGACTATGAATTTGAAATCTGTCTTCAATCTGGTGTCTGTTGTAGTAAACTTAAAATTTGCCCTGAAAGTTGCACCCTTGCATTAATGTAATAGGTGTATGATTGATTTATTTTTTGTGAGATTAGTGAATATACTGGTCCTGACCCTGCTGAAATCAAGATGACATCTTAAAGAAACTTGGAAGAAAAGACTTATACCCAAAAAGCCAAGTTCCTGAATTTCAGATAATACTGAAATTTTTGCCTTAAATAAAGATGACATTTATAGATATTTCCATGTTTTATACACACAGTAATGAAATTTGATTAATAAAAATTCTGCCCTGACATTAACCACATACAGTATTCTGAAGTAAACTTGGAAATAAGGACTTCCTTTGCAYTATATAACATTCTGAGCTAAGTTTACAGGGAAAATGCTGTGTCCCTACATGTTCATAGAGCAATTTGAAAGTAAAAAGCACTATATAAGTACTGTTATTCTTGCCTTCTTTTGGTTTAGATAGCTTGCACAAGCTTTCATATTTAAGTGCAACTAGAGTTCAAAAGTTACACTATCAAGTGACATTTCCTGGCTCCCATCTTTATTTTCTCTTTGACTCCACCTACACATTTTCTATATTTGTAATTGAAAAGAATATACTTTAACTTATATATCTAGAAAATATACACATACACATAAATGCACACAATTTCAGTTCTTCAGGTTTTACTTTACCTAAGGACCACTCCTGGAAACTGATGTAGAGAAACAGGGATAGAAATTAAAGAAACCAAATTATCATTATGAAATAGTATAGAAAAGGCACATTACGCTTATATGTTGATAGAACTTGAATCCCTTTCAAAACAATATCCAGCACATAGACTTCCTCTAGGAACCGAACTTGATACCAGCCATACTTTCAGGGTGAGTGATGCCTGAGATATTTACCAGCATATTTTAGAAATGGACACAGACTGATCATACAAAGGTGACGATTCTCCATCAGAGCAGAGTGTTCTCGCAGTTTGAGTTCTGAATCCTTCTTGGCCAGCTAGAATAGTGATTCAGAATGAAGGCACAACTAGTAGCATAGCTTCATAATTTTGCCTTCTCTTGTCTCCTAATAAAGAAATCACTGGTTGAATGCTGTTACTATGCTTTTCCCCAAAGAGTTCTGCTCAGGCCTTCCTTTCACATGTTTCTTATTCTCCCATCCCTCACTATGCTTTATATTACTTAAATTGTGGAAGCAAAAGGCAGCAAAAGCCTTTTTTCCCCTGCTTTCAGATGATACTTGATATTATTGCAGCTGATATGACTTACTGTCCCACGCACAAGTTTTTTTTCCAGATATTTCACAAGAGCTATGACAAATGAACAGTAAGGCTTCCTTCATAATGCAAAAAAAAGCCTTCTCCCATTCTGGTTCATAAAATTAATTCTGGGGCTGACTTTGTCCTGATTAAGATTCTATAAAACTTTCTGAAAGCTCTTAAAGATATTTCTGATAATGGCAATGGAATTATTCTGAACAGACCTCCTCCTCTTATTAATTAACAAATGTGAGGAAAGGACAGAACTATCATGGGAAACATCCTTGACAAAAACTGTATCATGGTCAACTGCTATAACTTGGCTAATGTTAACTATTAATTTTAGAACTTACATAATGAAATATTTGTATAGAGGCTTTGATAAAGCCTTAGAACTTTAATGACACATTTTCCCCAGATTTTTACCATCCCTACTATAAAATTGTTTTTTAACATTTTCTTTTTTTTTTTGTCTTCTATTAAAGAATTTCTTGGATATTGAATTGTTAGGGAACTTATCAAATATATCCAATTTATTACCTACTAAGCCAAACTAGTAAACAAATGACTACAAACTATACCTTCCAGTCTGTTAAAGTCGTGCAGCTGCCTCAAGCATTTCTCCATCTGGATCACTATAATGAAGATCACATAACAGAAGAGGTCTTCAAAGTCAGCATTCACCAAATAGTAGGCAACTACTTCAGAATCTAGTGTCTATCTCTACTTTGTTTTTTGTGCTTTTCTTTGAAATTGCCTTTTCAGCTTGTTCTTTATTTACACAGCACTAAATATCTATTATGCACCTTACATGGCCCAGTCACATTTAGAACTGATCGTATTTTCTCTGTATGGAATGTTAAGGTGATTTCCACTAAAAGCCTAATTTTGGCTCCTCTTCCAATTAAAACAAGATGTTATATTATCAGATATGATCTCATAAAAAAGCATTCTTGAAAGTCTGGGGAAAATCACCCCAAACTGACACGGCATCAAGAAACTTTTTTTTTTTTAGTTTAATTCATATAGCTGAAACAGCATTTTTTAACAGGGAGGTATTCAGCAATTAGAAGACTGTTAAAATGTTTAAACCAAGCATTTTTTTGATGTTAATATATATACCCTCTATATTAGGTGTCAAATTAACATTAAAACATGTTAGATATTTTTGGTAAGTATGATCCCATTTTGTATGCCTTTCCTGGGACATTTTATATATGTCAGGATAGAAGACAATTCTCAGGTCACAATATAGTACAGCAAAGTTGCAAAACCTCCATCGAAGGAAAGAAAGGAAAACTGAAGATGGTGGGAGACAGGAATGCACACCTGGGCAAGTAGAAATCATCTACTCTCTATATAATAGAGACCTTAACATTTACTTCAAATCATCTGTGTTCTGTCTTGCTTAATTTGTAATAGCCTCTTGGTTAAAGTAACCATTTTGGTGGTGACTCAGCTGGGAAAAGAAATTCTTTCACAGTGTATTTATTACACTGACATAATATGAAAAAAATTTTTGAAGCACCAAATTAAGAGATTGAACACCGAATTCCAGCAAAGGCGGAGATGATGAATATTGCTACCATAGGTCTAGCAATATCTCTGTTTTCCCTTCATCACTTCTAGCTAAGATTACTATTATGAAGATACTTCATTGACAGTTTTTCTTCTTTTTTGCCAGAAGTCCACTAGAAAAAACAAACAAAACTGTAGGGAATCTAACAAGAAGCATGACAGTTGCTGTTATCTCAGAAATCTTCAAATAATAGAAGAATATAATTTGCGTTTCTCAGAATAATCCTCTTGCATCCTCACAGGAGTGAAAAGCTACCTATTTATGACCAGCTTTATATATAAGAAAATCAATGCTCTTCCTTCATGAAACACTCTACATCTTTCATTAAAATATTTAATAATATTTTTATTAATTTTTATCATCATGGATCATGGATCAGAACTCTACTTTCTGAAGTATTATAACAACAAATAAAAATAATAATACTTTCCACAAAGCTTTTTCTCAAAGCATAAGACAATACACAGGTAAATACGAACACAGAAGCATCAGTGATAAGAGAACAATGATCAGCTTGATAAGTGATGAATCCAGAATACCATGGGGGAGAAAAAGAGGAAGGATTATTTTGAAGAGACTGCACATACAAAAAAAGCCTCCAAACAATGACAGCACTTAAGGAAATCCTTAGCTTTAGGCATATGGATAATTCTATTGATCAGACCAAATACTTCAATAAATCAACTCCAAAAAGAATACTAAACTTTCAAGTATTTTGAGCAGACATATCTGATTCAACCACTGAATGCTATCTTCTTAAAGGCAGTCATTCAACATTTAGTCATTAAAAATAGGTTCATCATTATCAGTTTCGTCACAAAGCTGCCAGAGATCTTTCTAGAAATACAGTAGATTATGTACTATCTAGGCAATACAGAGTTATTAGCGTGTGCATTAATGCAGCTTTAGAGAATTCAGCAGTGAGGATGTGGAAACAATTAGAAGTGTCATTGAGTTAATTGCAACTATTTCTAAGTAACTTATCTAGACAAATGCATATAAAAAAATAAAATTGCTATGTAGACATATAGGTGCGGTCAATTCCATCCTATAATGTTAGAAAGCAAATCTGGAAAAAGTTCCTAAATTCAGAGGTTTGCTTTCACTTTCGTGATTGCTTTTAATTGTTTTTTCCCAATCCAATATGACCTGTGTCATACAAGTGAAGCTGCATGGCACTTGCTCTTATCTAAGCCTTAGGCAAACACTGCAGCATCACCAAATGAGGATAGGAGTAAATTGCCAGGCTGTGGGGCCTAGTCTGCCTTCTAATGTAGGTTTATATCTTCCAACTCCCTTTGCAAGTTTCCTGAATTCTGTTTTAAAATTAGTTATCTTTTTTTTCTTGTTGCTATGATGGGAAAGCTATTCTAAAACTTCACACCTGTAACAGGAATACATTTTCTAATTTCCAAACTGTGCTGAACTATGGCCTCTTTGTATGAATTTGTTGTTCTGCCAACATTATCTTTTAGCTGACGTAACTCTTCACCTTCCTGTTTTACTCTTCTTCAAGATATTTATATGTGGCAGCTTTCTTAAAAATGGTCAAATTCTGACACTATTCCACATGTGGCTTCAGCAGGATCTCATAAAGTGCTGCTGATATTCACCTTTGTACTGGAAGTAATTCAGCTGACATGTTCTAGGGCTGCATCTTGTCTTTTTCACAGCTGCACCATATTCATGGCTTCCAGTCATCCTGCAGTCACTCCAGACACGCACATGCTTCTCAGTTGTTTCTAACTGATGAGATGTCAGACTAACATAAGTTATTACTAGTACTCAGCTGCAGGTTCTTCTGCTTATTTCTGTTCACCATTATTTTGACAATCATCTAGATTATTACTGGCTTCTAATTAACAAATTTCAAAAGCAGACTACTTTTTCTGCCAACATAATCAACAGAATATTAAAAAAAGATTAGCCTCAAAGAGTACTTAACGAAATCTGACCATAACCTCGCACAATCAGCCTGGCACATTGCTTTCACCAGTACTGATCTCACTAATAGTATGTTGTGTCATCAGCACAGATATCTTCCTATAGCCCATACAAGTGAAATTTACTGCAATTTCTTTGTTGAGAACTGGAGTTAGCTTGGTACAATCTTCTTCTATAACCTACTGCAGTGAAATTCTCTGAGGGAAATTATTTTCTTTGCAACTTGTCCTAATACTTTGCATGCTGTTGAGACTAACTGGACTGTAATATTCTGTTTTTCTCCTTTTCAAATACAGGCACCACATTTTTATTTTCTAAGTGAATTGCAATATTACTGACCTTATAGATTTATTTAAAATATTTGCTAACAAGCTTATAGTTTCATATGAGAAAAACTGGAAATGCTAATTGTATTTATATGATACCAAGCACGGTCAAAATGGAAAAAAGTGGTCAGTAGGAATTCTTGTGTTGACCTGAATTATTGACAGAGCACAGTACTATTAAAATATGCAGCAAGCTAATTATGTCCCCTCCCAATTTCATAAAAGTAAGACCAATGAGAGGCAAAGTTACTAGAAAGGACAGGTGGCCAAGAAAATTCTTTTGGTATCCTACAATTGATAAACCACAGAATTTGGACATGTAAAGTTGACACTGTTGTTTCAGAGCAACCTACAGAGGTTTGTCTGACAGTGTGTATGGTTCATGTCAGGATGAACCATGCCTTTACCTTTCAGGGGTTAGAGAAAATGAACAGTCTGCAAAGGCACTCTCCTAAAATTAACCTAGAAAAAGGCATTTGTGCAGAATAAAGCAGTTCTCTTGGTATATTACATTACTAAGGCTACATGCCCGTACTGCTTTTTGGTTCATGAGCAACATGGATTTCAGGCTTTTTTTTTATATATATGCACAGAAATAAATGTATAAACTAAGTACTAAGCTGGACAAATAATGGTAGGAACTACTTTCTTTTTATCATTTTGCATATCCAAAATAAAATAATGAAGTAATTTCTGGGTACTCAAATACCTAAAAAATGGAAGAAATAAAATGGAAAAAAAATACAGAATCTTTCAAAGATCATGTTTTTGATCATCTGCTATGCCTTTCAGCAATGAAAGCATGAAAGTATTTTTATTGTTATGAGGTATTTTTTAAATTGAATTTATGAAAGTCTTCCACATGAACAGGAATTTACAGAATTGCACAAGGATCCTGAAGAGATTTCATCCATCTACCTGCAGCAAAGTGGTGTCAATCATACCTGAAGCATTCCTGACATTTTTCATTTGTTTTCTAAAAATGTCCCAAACCAAGTATTTCACAGTTTCCCAAAACAATCTCAGTGGATGCTTTGCTTTCCTAAAGGTTTTTCCCCCAGTACTTAACTCTTTTTTTTTTTTTTTGGTTGTTCAAGTGTAAGTGCTTCTCATCCTATCCCCAGTGAGCATAAAAAACAGTTCTTACCCTCCTCAGATATCTTCTACAATTCTGAAAACTTAAGTGTTCACAGAATCACAGAGGAGTGGAGGCTGAAAGGGACCTCTGGAGACGGTCTAGTCCAGCTCCCCTCAAGCAGGGTCAGCTAGAGCAGGTTGCCCAGGACTGGTGTCCATTTGGGTTTTGAATATCTCCAAGGATGGAAACTCCACAACCTCTCTGGGCAACCTATTCAGTGTTCAACTACTCTCACAGTAAAAAAAGTTTTCTCTTATATTTAAATGGAATTTCCTACATTTCAATTTTGTGCCCATTGCCTCTTGAACTTTCACTGGATACCACTGACAGGAGTCTAGCTCTGCATTCTATACTTCTTCCCATTAGGCATTTACACACATTGATAAGATCCCCTCTGAACCTTCTCTTCTCCAGGCTAGAGTCCAAGCTCTCTCAGTCCTTCCTCATATGACAGATACACCAAGCCCATAATCATCTTCCTGGCCCTACACTGGATTCACTCCAGTCTTTCTTGTACTGGGGAGCCCACAACTGATCCTAGCACTCCAGATGTGGTCTCACCAGTGCTGAGTAGAGGGGAAGGATCAGCTCTCCCTCAACCTGCTGGTGATGGTCTTCCTAATGCAGTCCAGGATACCGTTGGCCTTCTTTGCCACAAGGGCACATGCTTAGCTCATGGTCAACTTCTTGATCACCAGGACCCATAGATCCTTCTCTGTGAAGCTGCTGTCCAGCTGGTTGGCCTGCAGTCTGTACTGGTTCATGGGGTTATTCCTCCCCAGGTGCAGGACTTTGCACTTCCCTCTGTTGAACTTCATGAGACTCCTCTCTGCCTATCTCTCCAGCCTGTCGAGGTCCCTTTGAATGGCAGCGCTCCATCTGGTGTATCAGCCACTCTTCACAGTTTTGTATCATCTGTGAACTTGCTGAGGGTGCGTTCTGCCCCATTGTCCACGTCATTAATGAATATGTTAAACAGCATTGGACCTATTATCAGTCCCTGGGCTGATCAGTGACTGGCCTCCTGCTGGACTTTGTGCCACTGATCACAATGCTCTGAGTCTGGCAGTTCAGCCAGTTTTCAATCCACTTCACTGTCCATTTGTCTAGCCCATACTTCATCAGCTTATCTATAAGGATGTTATGGGAGACAGTGACAAAAGTCTTACTAAAGTCAAGGTAAACAACATCCAGTGCTCTCCCTTCATCCACAAAGCCAGTCATTTCACCATAAAAAGCCATCAGGTTGGTTAAGCATGATTTCCTCTTTGTAAACGTATGCTGACTACTCCCAATCACCTTCTTCTCCTTCATATGTCTGGAAATGGTTTCCAGAATTAGTTGCTTCATTGTCTTTCCATGGATCAAGGGGAGGCTGAACACCTTGTAGTTCCCTGGATCCTCCTTCTTGCCCCGCTTGAGGATAGGAGTGACATTTGCTTTCTTCCAGTCCTCAGGAACCTCACCCAGTCTGTGAACTTTCAAAGACTATTGAGAATGGCCTTACAATGACATTGGCCAGTTCCCTTAGTAATCATTGGTGCATCCCCTTGTGTATGTCCTGTTTGTTTAAACATTCCCTAACCTGATCCTCCTCCACCAAGGATAAATCTTCACTGCTTCAGACTTTCCGTCTGGTCTCAGGAGCCTGGTACTCCTGAAGGCTGGTCTTACTAGTAAAGACCGAGGCAAAAAAGTCATCAAGTACCTTGGCCTTTTCAATCTCCTTTGTCACCAGGGCCCCTGCCTCATTCAGCAGCAGGCCCAGATTTTCCCCAGCCTTCCTTTTGATGCTTAAGTACTTGTAGAATTATTTCTTTTTGCCCTGCACATCCATCCCCAGATTCAACTCCAGATGGGCTTTGGCTTTTCCAGACCCCTCCCTGCACACTCAAAGTGTCTCTGTATTCCTCCCGGGTCACCTGTTCCTGCTTCTACCTTTTATACACTTCTCTTTTACGTTGTAGTTTTGTCAGGAGCTACTTGTTTGTCCATGCAGGCCTCCTGCTGCCTTTTCTTGAAGACCATTCCTGAGCACAGAGGAGGTGATCCTTGAAAATCACCCAGCTCTCTTGGATCCCTCTTCCAAGCAGGTCCCCAAACAGGCCGAAATCTGCTCTCTTTACACCCAGGGTTGTGACTCTGCTTTTTGCTCTGCTCCCTCCTCACAGGGTCGTGAACTCCACCATCTCATGGTCACTTGAGCCAAGGCTGCCCTGACCTTCACATCCCCAACCAGTCCTTCCTGGTTTGTGTTTCCAGCAGTGTTTCCCCTCATCGGCTCCTCAATTACCTGTGCTGGAAAGTTGTCATCAATGCGCTCCAGAAACCTCCTGGACTGCTTGTGCCCTGTTGCGTTGCCTCTCCAGCATATATTGGGGTGGTTAAAGTCCCCCCAGAGGGCCAGAGCCTGTGAACATGAGGCTTCTTCCAGTTGTTTGAAGAAGGCCTAACCTACTACTACTTCCTGATCAAGTGGTCTATAGCAGACACTACATCACCCATATTGGTCTTCCCACTAATCCTGACTCATAAGCTCTCAGCTGGCTCATGACCCCATTCCCGGGCAGAGCTCCATGCATTCCTGCTGCTCTCACATAAAGGGTAACTCACCCTCCTCGCTTTGTGTCTTTTGGAAATTTGCATCTTCTCTATCCCATCATCCTAAGCATCCATGAAAATACCAGATTGGACTGGACTCCGGACAGATTTATGAAGGAAACCACCTGAAATGTCTCATGAGTTTAACAGCAGACCTTTAATAAATACTGTTTGTATGAGTTTTTCAGCTATTTGCTTAATCACCTTTTCCAAATTTCAATCAGAAAAATCATAGTACCTTAGCCTCTTAAGAGTAAAATCATTAGGACATACATAAAACTATTATTTTGTTAAGATTCATCATATCGATTACTGCACTTTTATTTTCTGTTTTATTAAAGGAATTACATGAAGTTTTGAAAAAAGACTAAGAGTAATACTCCTTCTCTCCTCCCCCTCAAAAAACTAAGTTGAGTTTTAAATTGCTCCTGTGAATCTTTAATAATGGTCTTGTTCTCAATTAGACTTCACAAAAAAAAAAAAAGTCATTGACTTTAGGAATGGGATTTTTAAGTTTTGTCCTCTAATCATTATATCTCATTACCATGGAGATTGACTTGGGCCATTGCAAGCATCTCAGTTTCAAAGAAAAATTTAAACAGTACTGAAACTGGATAAAATCATGAATACATATTTCAGTAATAAGTAAGCTGATAATATTTTAAATGATCTGATTTTCTATGCTGTTAAAATATTATCTGGCTTTTTATTAACAAATCATCACACCTGAAACACATGAAACAGCATCTATTGCACGAATGCAGGAAGCAAAGCTCAGTGTTTCCTTTGCGGCTTGATAATAAAACAATACATGAGAACAGTAACCAATTTTATATGAGATGTGGCAAGCTTCACAGTAGCTTCATTCTTTAGCTAGTTAAGTACAACTATTTTTGGAAAAAACAGAAGGGCAAAAGCATTTGAATGGAGAAAGCAAATAGATAGGAACAACAGATGGAAAAGCTTTTTTTCCTGTTTGAATTAGAAGAAATAAAATAATTAAAAAGTAGTTTTAATGAAGATCTGAGTTAAATGTCATTCTGCAAAATTATTGTAATCTAATGAGGATATGTTGGTTTTGTGCCTGTATTAATAAAAGTGATTTATTGTAATAATCTCTAATCAACAAATGGGGCATTCATAACATGAGATCAAAATACTATATATTGCATATGAAAACATTTATACAGGCAATTCCTTTCAGAAGATGACAACCAAAAAAAAAGATTTAATCAAAAAAGGAACTTGCTACAAACTTCAACTTCAAATACACCTAGAAAATTAATTAAGAGCTAACAGTCCATGAATAAGTGTAGAATATGACTAAACAGACATGTCAAGCGAGTCCCAACATACTCAAAGTCTTATCAGGACTGTAATTCCTTTGCAGGGAGAGAGGGAGAATGAAAGCTGGGAATTGCTTCCTCAGTAAGTCAAAAGGGTGGTTCATATGCAGCCTACTGCTCTGATCAAACTTCCCCATTTATTCCAGGGAAAGGAGACCACCTTCACATTAGCTACACAATAAACAGTCCATGGAATTTCAGTTGCACACATACAACCCAAAGAATGGACATGTTTTAGTTCCATGACTCATCTAGCCCAATATTTGGCACATGACCATAGTGGATACCCTACTGATGATTAAGATGTAGATACCTGGGTCTCATGCTTTTTAGCAGCCCTAAATAGCTCTCTTTCAAGCACTTGTCCAGTCTTCTCTTAGACTTAGTTTTGCAAACAGAATCCCTTTGGCAAGGATTTTCACAGCTGTCTTGCCTATATAGCAAATAAAAATTCACTTAGGCTATATTTAAATTTGGGTGCAAGGGCCTACAAGTCACTTCCCTGTTGTCTGGAACCTGGAAATACGTGAAAAGCAAAAAGAAAGCAGGAATGGAATGCATGACCTGTCCCAACCTGGAGTTAAGATGCATCTTGGGATGCATGTCCAGATCTAGGATCCTGAATCATTCCCTTAAGATCTGAGGATCATTCAGTAGATGCATTTAGCTTTTGAATATCATATCTATAGACCAAACTTTGAGAGAGGTTATCAGCTACCAATCAGCAATGCCTAGAAACTTGGACCGTGTAGTTGATTTGAAATGAGAAAGAATCTGTCCACAATGGAAGGTGTTTTAAAAATTAAAAATTATTCTTTCATGTCAGCATTTCATTTATCATGACACCTACTCCTTATGTATTCACAAACTACAGCTTCTGAGGCATCCATAAACAATAATAATAGAAAACATATGTATATTTAGCATCCTACTAAACTTTGTATTTGAAAGAAAGGCCACACTTTGCTGTAATTAGCTAACGAAGATTTAAAACTTATATTCTAGAATATAATATTCACACAGATTTGTTGAATTGCAGAATAGCAACAGGCAGATCTTTTTTTAAGATATTTATATAATTCTCAACATTAAAAGAAAGGGTACACAGAAGGTTGCCACTGAAACTTGTATATATATTTTTACCCCATATTTTTACAGTATTATTACAATTTCTATTCAAACAATAGTTTTACCCACTTTTCCTTGTACTAGCATGTACCACTCCTTCAACACAGAAGTTGAGTGAAGGGAAATTTCATTTTGTTCCTTCAAGGTATCTAGCAAAAGGCGAACATCTCTTCCAACTGTTTCCTAAAAAATACCTTTTTTAAGTTGCTTAGGGGATGGAGGGATATATACATATTATAGCAGCTACTTAAGCCTTGTCCATAGCTCATGTTCTACCACAACAAGTTTTACCCACTATTTTGTCCGTCTTCTCTTCTGGCTATGATGTTCTRCATTTCCATATCCATTAGTCAAAAGTAAATAAGAAATAAGAAAAGAGACRTTAAGAAGGAAAGAGAGGGCCCAAGCATACCACTAAAAGGAGGGTAATAAAGTCTCTTGAAAAAGCAGAGAGAAATCTTGGTCTCATTGTGACTTTAGAAATAACCAATGGCAAAGGTAATTTTGATGGGTGTTCTGCATGTCTATGCTGCAAGTATAAAATTACTTTCACAGTCAAACTTATCAGAGGCAGCTGGGAATAACTATCATTATTCTAGCTATTTAATGGCATTACCTATTCATAGGTATGGTCAGAGAAAGATGGCTAGCCACAGTGCTGGCAGAAATGCTGGCCTGGCTGTACAAATGACAGTGGTCATTTAAGGCTCTGTTCAGAGGCCTGATCCAAAGCCATTTTAAAATTGGTCTAACGATTCTAATGAACCTACACTGGCTTCATATCAGACTGCAAATCTTCAGTTAGCTGTCCTAATTACCGCTCATGCATCTCGCCTTAACCACTAATGCACCATATATTAGTTTCTCTTGGGTTGGATTCCCAGTTTCTGAGAAGTATTAGTTTGGCTTGAATAAACTTTTGAACTTCTGTTTAATCATGCTGCTATTCTTTCTTAAACTTCCCTTCTTGCTTCTTTATTTTGATATGTAGCTCTTTGACAATTCAATTCTCATATATTTAAGTCCCTTGCACTGAGAAAATGATTCTGATTTTCTTACTTTTGCCTTCCAGGTTCCTTTTTTAATCATTGCTCTTTAAAGCTTAGTGTCATAAAGCTACAAAGAACTCATTAGGAACAGAAAAGCAGTTATCTCTTTCTTTATTCCAGCTTAAAAAAAGTTTAGGCACTAATGTATAGTCTATTATAAGGTAAAGTTTCTAGTGAAAACGTAAGGGCTCTAAGAGCTTTAAAGAAAAACATATGATAAATCACAGCTTGAAAAATAGTTTGCCATTATTTCTTTCAGGTAAACAATGTCCTTTTCTTAAAATTGAAGGTAACCTGTTGTTAGCATTTTGTTTTTAGTGTTTTAAACAGATAAACTCTTCATCTCAGAGAACATATTGGCAAGTATCTCTCCTGTAAAGAGAGGCCTATCTCTTTCAAGTAGCACATAAATCATGTGGTTTAGTAGTTGCTATAGTAGCTGGTTTTTATTGAACACCAAAGTAAATCACAGAATCACAGAATCACTGAGGTTGGAAGGGACCTCTGGAGATCATCTAGTCCAACCCCCCTGCTCAAGCAGGGTCACCTAGAGCACATTGCACAGGATTGCATCCAGGCGCATTTTGAATATCTCCAGAGAAGGAGACTCCACCAGCTCTCGGGGCAACCTGTTCCAGTGCTCTGTCACCCTCACAGTGAAAAAGTTTTTCCTCATGTTAAGATGGAAGTGTCTGTGTTTCAGTTTGTGCCCGTTGCCTCGCGTCCTGTCGCTCGTCACCACTGAAAAGAGTCTGGCCCCATCCTCTCGACACCCTCCCTTCAGATACTTGTACACATTGATAAGATCTCCTCTCAGCCTTCTCTTCTCCAAGCTAAACAGGCCCAGCTCTCTCAGCCTTTCCTCATAAGAGAGATGCTCCAGTCCCCTAATCATCTTTGTGGCCCTTCGCTGGACTTGCTCCAGTAGTGCCACATCCCTCTTGTACTGGGGAGCCCAGAACTGGACGCAGTACTCTAGATGTGGCCTCACCAGGGCTGAGTAGAGGGGGAGAATCACCTCCCTCGACCTGCTGGCAACACTCTTTCTGATGCAGCCCAGGATACCATTGGCCTTCTTGGCCACAAGGGCACATTGCTGCCTCATACTTAACTTGGTGTCCACCAGCACTCCCAGGTCCTTCTCRGCAGAGCTGCTTTCCAGCAGGTCAACCCCCAACCTGTACTGCTGCATGGGGTTATTCCTCCCCAGGTGCAGGACCCTGCACTTCCCTTTGTTGAATTTCATGAGGTTCCTCTCTGCCCACCTCTCCAGCTCTCCTCCACCACCTGTGTCAAGAAGTTGTCACCAATGCTCTGCAGGAATCTCCAGGACTGTTTGTGCCTAGCTGTGTTGTCTTTCCAGCAGATATCGGGGTGGTTGAAGTCCCCCATGAGAACCAGGGCCTGGGATTGTGAGGCTACTTCCAGCTGTCTGTAGAAGGCCTCATCAACTTCCTCATCCTGATCAGGTGGCCTGTAGTAAACACCCACAACAGTGTCACCTCTATTAGCCTGCCCTTTGATCCTTACCCATAAGCTCTCGACTCGCTCTTCATCCACCCCTAGGCACAGCTCAATACATTCCAGTTGCTCTCTCACATAAAGAGCAACTCCACCACCTCGCTTTTCTGGCCTGTCTTTCCTAAAAAGCACGTAGCCATCCATGACAGCACTCCAGTCATGCGAGCTATCCCACCATGTCTCCGTAATGGCAATGAGATCATGGCCCTGCGACCGCACAGATATCTCTAGTTCTTCCTGTTTGTTCCCCAAGCTGCGTGCATTGGTGTACAGGCATTTCAGGGAGGTGATCGAGCATGCAGGTTTCCCAGGAGGGCTAAAAGAGGGTCCTCCATAGCCACATCCCATGCGCACTTCCCTGGCTGCATTCACCTGTTGGAGGCATCCTGACTTGAGCAGTCTTTTGCCAACTACCCTGTCACTATAACTCTCCCCTTCCCCCATCTTTCCTAGTTTAAAGCCCTCCTTACCAGGTTGGCCAAATAGCTGTACACGATTTTCAGAACTTATTAGCTGCTCTAACATTTTGGTATCTTCCCTCCAAATCTCCTCTTTAATTAAAAATGACAGCTTTATTGCTTGCAAGAAGCAATGCTCAATTTTTAGAGTGGTCATCAGCATCATATATGCAATGACAGAAAGAAAGAAATTGAAGTTATTAATTCCCTCAACTTGATATTGTTAGGAACTGTATGTTCCAAAGGATTTTATTGCTAACATTGGTCATGGAAGTAAAAGAAACAAGCAAATCCTGATCTCAAAACCTCAAGGCCCTCTGAAATCAATGATTGTGCCTAGATAAATATGAATATTTCTTTTTAGTACCAAAAGATCAACAGAAAACAAGACTTTAAAAATATTGTTAAAATTTATATGCAGTAATACCGCTATTTAATGTTTGATACTTTGTTTATAGAAAAGTTCTAATAAATGGTGTGATGTAAGAGCATATCTTCAAGTTTCTGATACCATGGCTCTAACAAACCCACACCCCAGCCTGACCTGTAGTCAGCTGAAGTCAGAAGAACTTTGTTTACAAACATGTTGTAAAGCAGCTCTGGATCAGACCCATATCACATAATACTGACAATACTTCTGATCTATGATATGGATAATATGAAGTTAACCAGCACTTCCATAGACACAGTAACCACGAAAATTTCTCTGTACTTTTCACGTGAAGTTTTAATTTTAAGATTTCCAGAAAGGAATAATACCTGTTTGCATTTTTAAAGCTGTTTAAGAAAGAAAGGTTTGTGTCTGAAAGTGTTCCTACTCTTTCAAATATCCTATTTGGTCTGAACAAGATGTACTGCTTTCACTATCTTCAACAAAGGCTGCCAAACTGATGCCACCATCAAAATCTTCATCATATACTGTAGTAAAAATTGCTAAAAATATGTATTTTTGCACTCCATCCCAAGTTATTTTCATGATAAAATATAGATCTTAATACCCTCAGTTTTATATGCCAGAAGGGAAATCTTAACAAAAATCTCAGTACACGTCGAGTACCCTTCTCATTCTTCATAGAGCTATTCTTGACCTCAGAGATCTCTTCATTCCTTTTTTCTAACTGAGGCAAAATACTTGCACTGTTTTTGACTATGAATTTAGTATGTTTCTTAAGGACAGGGAAACCACTGAAAAAAAGACTATACAAATAAATGCAAAACACACGTACTCTCATTTTGCAGAATGTGCAGCAACACCGTACCCTATGTATTATGTGCACATGCATCTGTTGCTAAAAACTACCATTAAGGTATGTAGATGCTCATCATCTGCAAGCTCAAATGTTTACTTAGAACCTTTTGAACAAAAATATTTTATCAGACTGGAATGTAAGCTTTAACTCTGAACATTCTTTTTTGCTCTCATTTTTGGGGACTAAAAATGTGCAAATGTCCTTTTGAAAGCTTAGTCCTTCATATTCACAAAATACAGGTCCACAAATAGCAGCTGCACTTGCTAATTTTGTCTTCTGAAAGTAAAGCTGACTAAATACCTCCAAAGTATTACAGACATTTAGTGATCTTCAAAAGTTTTTTCCCGTATCTTTAATTCAGACACATACACATCAATGTAAATGTGTGGTTTAATTCCATGGTGAATTTGGCTTGAAATATAGATTAACAAAATTGGAAACAGCTGTGCAAGAAACTACTTTCTTCTCCCATTTATAGTATTGTATCCCAATATAAACTCCATCATTTTAGTATAAAGTGATAACCCCCCACTCCCTCTTCTCATCCAGATGTTTATGGATTTTTCAGATAACCAACAAAAATTCTTAACATGTAAATTCAACATATTGTTTCATGCTCATCATGGCCTTTTCTGCATCAATGCCAATCCTCATTAGATTTCAGATGTACTTTGGTCGAAACTGTTACAGAAAAGAACTCTGACTCATCATCTCATTGTGGGCTGGGTTCTTTCTAAATTTTTTTTGTCTGATTCATGAACTGTTTTTTTGAAATTTAAAAATGGTTCATGAATTGCTTGGGAGATGGGAAAATAATAATAATGATCCAATTTACTGTACATTGAATTGAACTGATTATCACGCAACATAGCAATAGACTTTTTCATGGCAAGTAGGTTCTATAGAGGAAGGTTCTGTTTCCCTTCATACTGGACATGTCATTATATGGTAAAATAATCATTAAGCTCTTAGGCCAAGATCCACCAAAGTGCTTAAACACTGGCTTAATAAGTACATACAAACCCTAAAGTGAAACTACAAAAGAGTTAAATTATTTTTTACTCTTTTTTATTATAGCTGAGTTAAATTCAGTGTTATGCATATGCTTAAATGTTTTGCTAAATCTTTTGTACACGTTATGGTGAGTGGTACTATATAAATTCCTAAAGGCATGATTTTTAGTAATCTATTTGCATATTTATTAATATGACAATATTTGTCATTATTAGAATGTCTGTGACAAAGGCCTGACAGGTCCGGGCATTACATTCATCTCCAACTGAAGACAATTAAAAAACTGCTTATTATCTTACTGGAAATAGTTTTAGAAAGCTTGCTACATCAAATGTTTGACAGAGATGAAATATTGTGTTTTGTTATTTAGAAACACAGATTAGATAAATGATTCTCTTATAAATGCGGATCAATCCATGTGCCTATGCATAAAAATAATTATCAAAAGCACAAAGAACAGCTAGTTTTGGAGATTTTATCTTTTTTTTTTTTTTTTTAGTATAGCTAGTGGTAAGTGCATATATTGCTCTTATTCTAATGATTTTTGTAACCGAAGAGATTTTCTTAATCATAACTTTTCAATGCAAGTTTTTTTTTTAATTACTATTTTAAATGTGTAGCATTAAATGCGTTTACTAAGTGCGACAGGTTACTGTAAGCAAAAGAGGGTATTTACTGAGGTAGACAGGCACTGCAGCACTGCATATTACAATATCTAACACTTAGGTAGCTCAGCCTTGCAATGAAACCTGGAATCCCAAATTAAATGCTGAAGGTCAGTGACGAGTTTAGGGCACTAGGACAAGGTCCTGACCAACCAGCCATGCTGATCAAGGAGCTTCCCACAACAAATTTATAGGAATCACTGATTCCATATTAACAAGGATGCATCATTAACATGGTTCTTCTCCATCCATTTTATATATAATGTCACCTGCTTCTGCCTGAATATTTTTGCTAAGAGGTAATCCTACAAACACTAGGTCAATATTATCAAAACTCAAAAAACCATTTTATGTGAGTACCATAAACTTTATGCTTTAACCCCAAAGAGTTCATAAAAATGGGACCTTACCACTACAGTTTATCTATCTTTGCACCAGCTAGTGCATTTGGTATGAAGCTTGCTCCTGAGGAGCTTTAAGGAGGAGAATTTTTGACTTTGAAGGTTGATATTCTTTCTGGATTTGGCTCCACACAGATATCAGCAATACATACGCTGTAATGCAGTGCAGAGATTTCTGAGCTTACCTCTCAAAAGCAGCAGCATTGGTAATAGTTGTCTAACATATTAGAATGGAGCCAGATTCTATTGCCTGATGGGCAATTTGGTTTATCCTGTGGTGTTATACATATACCTTAAGATACCTGACTGATCTTCACAGTGCTAGTTGGGTTATGACATATGATCCAGGGAGTTTTACCTTTTTTATTTTCATAGGAAGCATGCTGCTAAGATTAAACGACCAATTTGAAAATTTGGATCTTGCACTGAATTTTAGAGAAGTGAGATACAAGTTATTGGAGATTAGCATAAAAACTTCAGAGAGCAATAATTGAAACCAGAGTTCCTACACTGCTTCTGAAGATCAGTATCCCATGACAATGAGCTTTGATAAATTGTGGTAGTTGAGGATCTATTCTTATGTTCTTTACAGTGTGTGTGTAATAAAATACTTGATATACTGACAGATTTAAGAAAACTTCTTATTCTATCTTCCTTTCATGAGATCTTTGTAATACAGTAAAATCTTTTTTCGGTACTGGAAGTCTTCCACTGAGCAATGTGTATAGAATATTGCTTCCTTCCTCAGTAACATGAATATTCAGGGAAATGGATAGCTCTCTGTTGAGTTCTGTTGAACCGATTTCTTTCCAGGGCAACAAAACCAAGTGCATTATTACCCCAAGAGCTTTCAAAGTTGCAAATTAACATCTGATCTGATATACAATAATGGTGTAAAATCATTAATCACTGCTTAATTTTTTTTTTTTTTTAGAAATAGCATGTGAGATGGAAAGCCTCAGCTCTGAGTAATAAAAACAAAGATATATATGAATAGATAAACAATGAAAATGACACCCACAGAATGGGGGGTGCAACACTACAAGAGACAAAAAATTACTTTGAATGGATCTGTAAGGATTATTTCAGACAGAACTCAAAAAAATACTGTATATTGGATAGAAAAATACCACTGAAAACAGAAGGAGTCTTTAACATTTAATAATTATTCTCAACACTTTAATTTTGAGTTGACTATTTCACGCAATGTATGTTTAACTACATTTCATTAAGTGGGACCAATTAATTTATTCAATTTTTCCACATGTAGACCCACTCTTCAAGCAAAACAGAAATTTCTGAGTGTGATGCCAGGAGGATTAGGGTTTTCTCTTTAATGCTCTATGAGTAAAATTTCTCCTTAATAATTACCATCTACAGTGTTATATCATTCATGTCGCAGCAGCATCTAGAAGCCCTGGACATAGATGAGGATCCCTTTTTACTATGCACTTTGCAAACCGCACTGCAAATGGTTCCCACACCCAGAGAATTTACAGGGATCATAGGGAACATGTTTGCTCAGTCATTTGGGCTTAGTTTGCTTTAGCAAACTTACTTGCTTTGTTTGGACAAAGTCTTTTCCAGAAGCTCTGTAGAAGCATATAATGTGAGTAAAGGCATCTCTTGTGTGCAGGTAGGCCTACTAACTTTGAGAAAAATTATAAACAAGTTTCTCAATTAAGTCCCACATATACATTTTTAAATTTTCTTTTTTGGAGGGGTGCACATGTTTGTGTAGTAAATTTTTGGGTGGGCCTGGGATTTTTGCATGCACAAATGTTCTCCTTCAKGTATTACCAAACTTTCTCAAAAATTAGAGCCAAAGCAAAGAATTTTAAGTAAAACGCTTAAGGCAATTATTTAAAGAGAAAGTACAGTCGAGAAAGATAGCTTAATCTTTCAACAAAAATAGCTCTATTTTATGGAAAGAATAGTTTAGGTTTCAGAGGCACTAAAACATTTTTCCATTAAGAATTCTTCCACAACCACTCAATTTCTCAGAGAAATTTTTCTCAGGAATTTTTCCTTTTTTTTTTTAAAGAAGTTTTAATGATGTCCATTTAAACAGCTGCCTACTTGACTCTGGCCATAACAACTCAAATTTGATCTGCTGTTTTTCAGGCCAGAAGTTCACTATCATGTACACTATTAATTATCTTTCATAACGATGACAACTATACTTAAGAAAAAGATGTTGGCAAAGATCAGTAGTTATTATAGTTCCAGCTGACATTATCCTCTCTCTCAGACTCTAAGCAGGGTTAGGCTAGATCACCAGGGCTAGGAGACAAGCCATATGCTTACTGTTAGCAGACCCACGGTTGCCCAAAAAGTGATATCAACTATTCAGACTGGCACTCTACCCTCCACACCTAGTGCAACATCTATGGCAAATTAGTCAGAATCACTCAAAGTGCAAACCTTGCCACCAAGTCTGACACTGTAATTGCTTGATTTTATTTCCTTTTATTGATCAGAAGAATGTCTGGATATAGTTTTTTATTGGGTCACTAAGGGCTCATGCTTTGTTGATAAAAGCTTGATAATGAAAAATATAGAAAGTATAACTCAAAAAGGTATATGGAACTTTGTAAGCTGTGTTATTTTAATTTAAAACTGCTGATTTTATTCTTTTTCAAGTATTGAAGACAAGATCTGTGTTTCCAGAAAGCCTTTTCCTACCAGCATTTATGTAGGAATTAAAAAATGGTATACAAAACCTTCAGAGGAGCACTTGTAAACCACTAGAGAACAAATGAATTTAAAAATCAAAGAAATTAATTCATACACAAGTTAGGCAACAGCTAAGGGAGACTTCTCAGGATTGCAGTTTTGGACATAGGTGCATATGTTCTGCCTTTTTTTCTCTTTTAACCTATTCTCCAGCTTTTACAATTTAAGAAACACATTAGTCATGATAAACACAATTACTTAATTGCTCCAGTGTCCCTAGGCAGTATTATATTCATTGTAAAGAAAATGTAATAGATATTGATTTTGATTAAGAAATAAAATATTTAGAACAAGCATAGACAATGGATCAATTAGCTTAACATTCTACATAAGGATCTGTGCTGTATATCTCAGCAACAATAGCTACCATTTAGTGAGATAAAATGATTACACCTACCAAGTTTGCAAAGCTTAAATCATACTGAAGAGAACAAGGATTTTAAACACTTATAAAATTGCATATGTACTGAACTTACTTGCCACATCTTGACACTGATACCTAACAGAAGCAATGCAACAGAATAATCAGATTTTTATAGGTGTCTCATACTACCCTTCAGTGCAGTATGCCAGTATGACATAAATTACTTGAATAACCCAATGAAGCTTTGTGACTTGCATTAAGTGCTCCTTCTATGACAATCTGGAAAACTGCGGTGTTCATTAATGCAATGCACTCCACCCACATTATAGGAGAACCCTTGGAGGACTAGAAAAAGCTGTTAACAAAGATAATTAGAGTGGGCTTGATGTGGTTAGAAGCTAAGGTATAGTAAGTAGCCTTGTTCTAGAGCTAGTGTCAAAATAGACAGTCTTATAATAAAACCAAGCATATGTCTGAAATTTTTAGAAGTGTGAAAATTGAAAGGGCATTTTTGTAATGATTGAAATGACAAAATAGGCATCAGCAGAATTATGCTACAATTACAGAATTTTCTTTTCATCTATAGGTACACAAAAATGCCCCAAACTTTGAAGAAGCTTTTGAAAGGGTAAAGGAGAATAAAGCACTTCCTAGACAGAAAAAGATGACTCTGGTAGGTGACAGCAAGCTTATTACAGCAAGGTGGAGCTCCATAGAGCTTTGATACCTACATTCTGTATGAAAAGTTTAAAATGCAATAGTGAATATAAAATATATTATATCTTCCAAGAATATATCCACAATTAATCACTCCAAAAATATATACACTTAAACATGATATAGATACAGTGCCATACTTCACATTTATTTCTTGAAATGCAGATTATTAATCTAAACTTTATTTAAATTAGACCTAAAGTGGCTCTATTTTAAGGATTTGAGATTAGCTTGGAAAGATTGCAGATAATTATAATTTTATCCAATGTAGGCACAATTTATTCTTCAAATGAAACATTGAAATAGATATAAACCTGAAAATTTTCAGCTGAAATCTCAGGCCAGATTTGCAGAGGCTTATGGCCCCAAGAGGATTGTTACTGAACATAATGAAGGCTAATCACTGCTAGAGTGCAGGTTGGTTAATGATGATTTGCATACTTGTTTTGTAAGTGTTACATGGTTGAAATTATTAATTAGCATCTAATTAATATTTGTATTGGTACAAAACTATGCTTTACAATTTGGAATCAGGTAACGAATATTGACTGGTTAATTATCTATCTGCAATCTTTGCAATTCCTATGATAAAATACACTAACAAAGTGCTTATTATGGACCCACAGGCGTGACTCTATAGTTAAAGTTTTTTTTGTTCCTGTTTGTTTTAATGGATCTGATTATGACAATCTGGCAATTTTGAGAATAAAACTCCTCTTTAGCTCAAGCTCTCATAAGCTTTCTCTAGCCAAAGAAATTTTTTTTTAATTTATGCTAAAATATTTCTGAGACCTTATTTATACAGGCATTTTACAATTGCTGAACTTACATCTGGGTTAAACTGCCTTTAAGTCACACAAAAAACTGTGCAGATACTCTTTAGTTTTTATTGTTTAGAAGCAGCCAATCATTTGCTTAAATCCATCCCTGTTTAATTAGGGGAAGCTGAAAACAGCTGGCATGAAGTAAAGTAAGAGGTGAATACACAGCACTTCATACTAGCTTGACCTATAGAGCTTAAAACATTGTACTGAATCTGTGTAGTAAAGCCCTGGAAAGTATTAATTATTACTGTGGCTGTGATGATTATTTTGCATGCTTACTTTCAGAGAGCTCTCTAACTCTTTTCACAACTCAGAATAGTTTGGGCTGGAAAAGCCACACTTTTCATTACAAGTCTTTGGGAACTATGGCATAGAACTATTTTTGTAATATTTGAGTCATGCAAAAATTTCATTTACTAGAACTGACACATGTTATAAGCTTCTAAATTGATTTTATAGATTGACATACTATTGAAGCTGGAAAACTTTGCTGATGAAGATGACAAACATAGTTAGCTCTTACTAAGGAAGTACTGGAAACATACGTATTTGATGAAATGGTATATATAAAAGCCAAGGACTGGTATGCTTCCCAGGGAGTTTGAAAATGTTGCAAATCAGAAAAAAAAAAAATTGCCTAATCTTGTCCTCAATTGAATTTTAAAATTCCCAAATCCAAATTTTTAAACACAAGCAAGTACAAAACAGGTTTGCCATATAGATACAGGGAAGCTGGTATATGCCAGTGCAATGTATTAATTATGAATACTAAGAACAAATATAGCCCTGAATGTCAAAAAGTGAAGTAACTGAAGGGGAATGAGCAATGAAGATGATATAAAACATTTCTCATTTTGACTTGGTTACAATTCTGTGAAATTATACTTTTCCTCACTTGTCATTTTAAATTACATTTTCACCAGAAAGTAATTCTTACTTTACAGGTCACTTGTAAGCAGGCAAAGTCATGCTGTATGATTTCTATTCCTGTCCTTAATAAATTAATTACATACAGCCTGTGGCAATTTAAAGATTAAAATATCAAAATATCAGAATATCAGAAAAAGATTCTGAAATTTGTTCTTTGATAGCTCATTGCTATATATCAATATTTTTTTTCTGAATGACAAATAATAACATCAATTACAAATTTAACACATGAGATTGCATTGTAACCTGTAGTATAGACCAGATAATTCTAAATTAATGACATTTATTGGATGTCTGAAATTTAATTGTGAGCGTGTTGCAAGATCAATATAGGGTAAAAGATTAATAGAACTGGGACGTCAAAATATGCCTAATGTTTAGTTTATAATTACATATTTTCTTTTTGTAAACATTGGTATTTAAAGCATGTGTTTTCTATTGGGGGGTTTCCAAGACAGTAACACAAGAGCAGACAACAGTTCACTCTGACTAGACGCAGTAAAAAACACATAGATATAACAAGTAACACAGAATTAAGGTGCTTAAACCCAGCCTGAGGTCTTGGCCTGAGGGCTCCTTCTAAGCTGGAGGCTAGTTTGATGGAGACATTCCTCACACTGCTATGCCAGAATATGAACGTCTTGTTCTGTTTCTGGTCAAATAAGTATTTCTCTATAATCTGATGAATATGGCTCTCATCTGGGCAAGGAAGGATGCAGAGAGAGGACCAGCAGTCTATTCCTCTGTTTAGATACTTCTTTTTTCTGTTTTAAATGTAACTACATAATATATTATTAAAACAGATTTTGGAAGTCTTCTAGACTTTGGAGGAAAGAATGGAACATCAGTTCCTCCACTTAATCCCATTTATGAGTTTCTTCATATAATATATACTACAATGTTTCAATATAATATTTTATTATTAATAAATCAGGCTAAATTTCAAAAGCAACATATACATAATAAAGAGAACATATCAAAGACAAGATAACAAAATTCCTTTTTAATAAGTGAGTTTACTAAATAAAACTTGGACTAGAATATGGAAGACTTATGGTAATATAAATCTCATGACATACAAGACTTCTTTATCACTTTGGCTCTGACCGTATTTTGAGGCCACTGAATGTCTTTAAAAAATCTCAGTAATGTCACACCTTAACATTCTTTTTGTCTCAAAAAGAAAACTGCTCCTTTGTCATGGTGGATTCAGTGAATATTGCTTTAGTCTGACTAGAACAATGATGACCAAAGAGCCTGCTTAATAGTTAGGAGGGCATATCCTTTTATCTCCTTATCAGTATTGACTACTATCTTCTGACCTAATATGAAAAAGATCTAGAATTTTCTCTAAGACAAAGCAAAGTTCAAGTAGTAACAGGTTGAATTATATTACATATCAGAGAAGAGCTGCTATTTACTATTTAAAGAGCCTGCCCCATGTAATTCAGTGAAAAAATGGTCTTTTTGTACCAATTTTAAGCCTGAGGCAGCCTATTTTCACAAGAAACATGATTTTTTAAGGAAAACATTTATTTCTGTTCACTCTTCAGCAGTGGTGTTCTTTTTCAGATGCAGATGCCATTTTAAAATTCTACTTCAAAACACTCATTTGGGGGGATGTTTAGACCCAAACTCTTAAACTCAGCTGCAGCACTATTTAATAAATTCTCAAGAAGATTTTTATGCAGATCTTACTTTACTTTACAAGCTTATGGTGCTAGTTACTACTGAACATGAATATCCTCTGTATGACAAGAAAATTATGTACAAAAATTCCCCAAACTACACTGTCAATTTCATAAAAATTGTTTTTAATCCAAGTCTGCAATGCTAGAGTTAAAGTTGCTTGAAACACACAGGGAATAAAAGCATTCTTAATTTTTAAAATGACAATTTTTACCTAAACTATGTCAGTTTTGACAAGACGCAAACTGCTCTTCTCATTTTGGCAGCTTACTACTTAATGAAGCATATAAGTATCAATAAAAGGCTTATTAAACAAATTTATGGCAAACGGTATCATTATTTTGTTATTCAAACATTTAAAAACCTGCATAAACTAAAGGTGTAAGTAATACCTAGTTAATTTATAACTTCCCCACTGAACTCCTGAAAATATTTTAATATTGTTCTCTCTGCCATAGCATTTGTAGTCATAAACACATCTTCATTTTTCTGCACTGGAAAAAATTCATTTCCTTTGTGAGACTTCATAAGCACATGCAGTTTTAGGCTTGTCTGTTTGTTGAAGTTCTCCTTTATTTATATTTGAGAATACATATGGACAGAAACTCTCCCCACTCAAAATTATATTCTGCCTACTGATCTTCCTTTCTCGTCCAATGGTTTTCACTTGGGACCTATATCCTTAGGCCTAGGCACAGGAGATAGAGAGGCAGAGGCAGAGGCTTTGCAGAAGCAAAGAGACCAAGGCCACAATGTTACACAGAATCTTCCAGTCTACAAAACTAATGTGAAGGGATGCAATTATGTTTCATGAACCTCTTTTGACTGTCCATTTCCTTCCTCCTTCTAGAGGTGGAATAGTTTTAATAGTTGACTTCAGACATGCTGAAGAAGCAATCAGTATTTGCTGTGCTCTGAGGAAGGTGAGATGTTATATAATTCCTTTTCTATAAGGCTTTGGGAATTCAGCCATTCTCAGATTGCTCTTGAAGTCTAGTCTAGCTTTAGTCTAGCACAGTATCTTGGAAATTAGCTCTCCTCTAGAGCAGTTTAATAAAATCTTTCTTGCCATAAAGGAATAAAGTGCAGTAAATTTATTTGTTAATATTCTGCAGCAATCATGTATTTACTATCTTTTAATCCAGTAATTCAGGAATGTAAACACAAAACTAATAAATATTCTAAAATTCATGCTGTAGAAGTTATATTCAGATAAACTAACAGGCCAGCTTTGGATAACGTCTTCCTTTGCATTTGGAAAGTGCCTTCCATCACATCTAGGACTCCAGAGCAATCTTAACATTAAGTGGCATTGTTACAGAGACTCTAAACACTACTCATGTCTAAGAATTTCTTATTGAGAGAATATCACTAAAAATGAGCTTGAAAAATCTCTGAATTATGGGAATAATTCTCTAAAGTTTTATATTACCACTAGTAAAAATAGGAWGCAAGCACACATGATCTGTCTCAAAACTTGTCATTGCATCCAACTTGTACTCTGCCCTTTTGAAATGTGTGCTTTAGGGTCAGTAACTTTTAAACTACGACTTCTACATTTTCAGATTAATATGCACACCAAAACTTTTACATTTCTGTTTTAGCTACTGGCTATTACTCGAGTTTAAAAAAGGCTCCACTTTATTGTAGTTGTTGTTAACATAACAATTATGGTATTGACACAACATAGTATTGAACAAAGCACCTCAAGAGCGATGAAAAAGCTGTTACTGTTCTGTGACTTAAAGAATCCTAATATCCTAAATATCAGCAGAGATGAACCTGCAAAAGACACATGCTCCAGCAGGTCATATCAGCATATATTTATCAAAAGAACAAGTAAAGAATATTTCATATTCATATAGCCAGAACTTGGAATTGAAAATACACACTTAGGAAAGAGAAAAGACATCATGACTAGTACACAGATGCACATAGCCCACTGATGCACCAAAAGCACACACTTAAGTGTTAAACAGCACAAAACCTATGAATATCTTAATCAGAGATGATGTATAATTTATGAAAGTAGAAACAGACTTCCTGAAATTTAATACATCCAAGACATCTCGCAGAATAAGGTTCTGACACTCTAGGTTCATGATAACAGCTACATGGGCCACTGAGATGTCTGAATAAAGGCATATAACAACTTTACAGATAAAGTATTATGGTAAAAGAGTTTTGAACCAGACTGTGGAGATTCAGTCAAAATTATTTGACTCCATAAACAATGGACCTCATTGATCTCTAACTTTGTGTTCTGCTTAGGATTTTTTTTACAGTTTATATTATCTAACTCATGCTGTACACTAAAAGTTCAAGTTTGATTTTGCTTGGTGTTACCACCAGCAGTGGCAGGGGAAAGCTATCATTGACTCAGACAGCTGTACATAGCACTTTGAAGTGGCTTGTTTATCATTAGCAGCATGAATATCACAGCTTGGATACTTGTATATAAAGCATATGAAGCCAGAAACATCCTTGATACACAGTATCAGATAAATGCTAAACTATTTATATAGTTAAAACACAGCCTTTTACCCATATTTCTAAGCAAACTGAATTTATTCTAAGCACTTGAATTATCTTTCCTCGATTATTCACAATACATGTCGGTACCTATATGCAAATTTTTTGTCACAGCATTAAACACTAAATGCATTGATGCTGTTGTTGCCTATGGCATTTCCCAAAATAAAAAGCATCTTTGGTAAAAGAAATGAACTGAAAGTAATGTAGGGAGTGAAGAGGCTTTGCTATCACCCTGCACAGCATTTTCATAAGAAAAAAAGATCTCACAAGAAAACTGATCTATATTTACTCTGTATAAAGGTTGGTGCACATCTGATTGAAAAAATGTTCTCAAGGGGCAATTCACCATCAAATATGGATGGCATCATGTGGTATCTTGTGGATGGCTGACCAGGGTCTGCTGTTATTCAGCAGTTATTTAATAAATTGGACAAAGAGAGAGTGCTTACAATGTTCATCTCTGATAATAACCCAGGGAGAGTTGCAAGGACTCTGAAGATCAAGATTAGAATACAGAGTGATCTTGATAAATTGGAAGAGCAGTCTGAATTCAACCAGATGTAATATTTTACATACCTTCATTGCATTTTATTTGAGGAAGAAAAACAACTAATGCAGAAATACAGAGAGGAAAGCAATTAACTGGACAACAGGACAATATCATCATAGTAAAGTACCACTAAAAGAATAGCAGATACATCTCACCATAAATCTAAGTAAATGAGAATAAAATATAACCAGACGCTGAAAAAAGATATGACAAAGATATCTAAGTAAATATATCATGCCAGTTGTGGTTTTCTCTCCATGAGGTAGTCCATATCATGATATCATATATGAAACCCACATCACTGATCACTTTGATCAATGTCCCTGTAGATAAATTATGCTAAGTTGTACTTTTATGGTAATGGACTCAAAGATAAGGCCATTTACAGACCACATATAAGGCTCTTATATAAATAATATCACTAGACGTTATGTTTAGAGAGATAAAGTCTACAATATTCTGAACAGGATATAAAATGCACACATTTTGTGAAGATTCCCTTTTGCTTTTTAAGGTCACAACAGTCACTTTCTTATTGTAACAAGCGCAAAACCTATTAACAGATATATGTATGTGAACGGTTTAAGTTTTGCTCAAAATTTAACTAAACTTTTTAATATAAAAAATTGAAACATCAGGTAATATGTACTGCCTTCAGATGTCCACTACATTTCATAGCATCATCACTGTGCTTTTTATAGGTTTATCATGGTCTTTTATAAGTTGAAAGGTAAAACTTCATTTTCTCAGCCCCTGTTCCTAATCAAGTTTGTATACTTAAGCTCTAAAGGTGGCAAATGATAAATTAAAATTGCCCATACGAGCTTTGTTTTGCACGTCACAAAGCCATTCACAAGGACATAAATTTGAGCTACTACTTTTTTTATGTGACCTGAAGTGCACACATACAACTTTTATCTCTATAGCTAATACACTCTGCCGCGTCCTTTTGTCCATTTCATCCAGCCCTTCGCACCCCCTGGAACATGCCAGGACTTTCTGCCTACCGACATTTTGATACAGATATTCCTCCTATTCCTTCTAGAAATGGTACGTGTGGGATGGCATTCACTAGAGCCTCATCCCAACATACAGTCCAAACTTCATATGCTTACTCAGATTATTAAAGTTTTCCCAAGTTCTTCAGTTAGGCTGCACTTCTCTACATGTATTTGATAAGCAGGAAGCATGTATGCTGTTTTATACAAAGAATAATTRTAAACTATATTTCTAATAAGTAATAGTGAGAAAATACCCAATGAAGAGAAACATTATGCCATGAGATAGTTCGGTTACTGGAATTATTCACTGCCTGATCACTTAAAGTGTATTTTAGGAAAAGCAGTATATGAAGTACTGAAGTATATAACTTTTAAAAGGAGAAAAAAAAGCATCTGCAAGAGTATCATTGCAACTAAATTAGGTTTAAAACAGAAAAGAACAAAAATTTAGTGCAAGATATTCCTCTTTTGCATATAATGCTGCAGAGTGAGCATGATGTATATTATTTGAGAAATAGTGTACAGCCTTGTGCACAACCAAAGAAAAACAAAAATAATGCACAACAGTAAACCAGATATTTAATGAATCAAGTGATTCACCATGAAAATCTTTATTTCAGAGGACTTTTTTATTCACAGTGCAACTGCTGTTTGGGGGAAATATCTGAGAAGTGTATTATTCCTCACCCCCTACAGTAAGATCTAACCACATGCAACACTTCAAAAATTCAATGGCATATGCTTTGTGAGAATATTATATCAGAATATGGTAATGAAACATGATGTATGACATTTTTTAGAGGAAAACAAAATATAGAGCTGTGTATCAAATATTAGGGGTGATGAGCTGTATGTTACTGCATGTTGAACTTCCAAAACTATCATGTATATGAAAGACAGATAAATGATGTCATGTGTAATTTGATGCCCTAGATACTGTAGTGCATTATGGTAAAAACAGTGGTCCTAACAGAAACAGAACAAAGTAACATGGTGTGTGGCTCATCTGCTTTATTTGTTACCTTTATTCTTAACACTTGACATATAATATTTATTTCAAAGTAAAAGCTTAATCTAAAGATCATTTGAAATCTAAAAATCATCATATGCATTCTATTCATTTACTGTTCTGCATTTTCAGAAATTACTATTACTAATCCTCTACAACAGCAAGAAACCCTTATTACATCAAAAAAACAGGTGAAGTCTTCAGTAACACCATACACTATCTTTTGTCTACAGCTGCTAGTATCAATCCAACATGTCTGAAACTCTAGACAGAATACATTAACATGAATCTTAAACCCTGAAGTGCAATATTTTGAGACCATGTCTTCTCCTTTTTATTATATAGGAAATTAATCTCTTTGAAAACAAGAGCCTGGTTATCCTTCTGAATAATTAGGGTCCTGAATTAGCCTATTTTAACTAAACAGAGACTTGAACATATACAAGCAGCAAGAAGAAATGCCCTATACCAGTGACTGTCAAAGGCGGAAAATTACACCTGAGGGCAAAACTGCAGTATAAGTATTCTAGAACGGCAAYGGAGACCAATGTGCTCTACACTTCTACTGTTAGCAATGTCAAGAAGCTGGCATTAGCAGATAGCTCTGTGAGCTGGAGCAACAGGATGCTGTGACACAAGACTGACAACTAGTACTGCTAGGGCTGCTGCCCAGGCTTAGTGCCACTCGAAACCCCATTTTAATCTAGAACAGTGTGCCCTGATTCCACACATTTGTAAAATACTGCCCTATACAATTTACTTCATTTCAAAGACTATGAAGATGAAAAAAGTACATTACACTTGATAAGGAGGGGGAGGGACAGTAGAGAAAATGAACTGATTTGAATGAGAGCGACTAGAAGTTTGAACAATGACCATCTGAAATCATCTAGGCTGATTAGGGAGGCATGGTTTTGGTCAATTTACTTGGAAAGACAAATAATCAAAGAGCTAAAATAAGGTTATTCACGACTGTATTTTAAAAAACTTCAAATGGGGAGTGCTATCTCACTAGGTAAATGTTAATGTCATGTACAACTCAGCAGTAACATTCACAGAAAGAAGAAAGCATCCTAAAGCTCAAATTATCATTGTCTAACAAAGCTTAGGAACACAGACCATCTCTCCCTGCCTGTTAAATGCTCTAATTGTTGTTTACTCATTTTCTTGCTTAGCTTGTTTGTATTTATTGATTTTGTTGTTCAGTATTTTGTTGCATTTACTGCCTATTGTGGTTTGGTTTTATTGTGCATTTTTATGTAAATATGTTTATAAGAAATGGTTTTGTATTACCATGAGGGTTTTTTTTTTTCTGTTGCTTTGCCTTTTTTTTTTAAATATAACAACTTTGCATCTCAGATCTACTCTCCTTCTAAATGAGCTTCTATATCACACTTGGCTAAGGGACAAGATTATACTAGTTGATGAATGTACTTCACTGTATTTAAGTAATCTACTAGTCCAAGTAGATTATGTAAATGTAAATCAGAACAGGTCCTGGGAGCATTAACATCAATGCACATGGATAGCAAGCACATCAACTATGAGATTTCAGGACAAGCACCAAGAATTCAGTCTTCAAAATCAGATAGCTACAATCTGTTCCTCGTTATATATATATACTTTACCTATCTAATCACCGACATTTAAACAGCTGTAAYCAACTGTGGAGTCTGACCCTCTGTGTAATCTTAAATCCTGTTCATGAAAACTACTCAGTGATGATAAAACTCTGCATTCAGGCAGAATCCTGCAGCTTTTATGTATGCGGGAAGATGAAAAATCTGGGATTAAACTTTTTTTATCTATCACTTAAAACAATACCCAACTCATTGGTTGTTTCCACCAAATGCCAACTCTCCTTTTAGTAAGTGCAGTGCATAATTAATACAGACTTTAAAAAAAGCATAAAAGGCTAATCCTTTTTGGACAAGCAACTAAAGAATATTTACAGCAGAATGCCACAGCAGTTTCCAAAAGATTAAATGGAAAGTCCCTGTGAAGCCACTCTTTGAAAGCTGGCTAACATACCTCATAGCCCTATGGAAATACCTTGTAATGGACATTTCTAAAATAATCAGAAGCCATGCTGCTTACTAATATAAAAACAGATGAATGTACATCCTATGGCAGAACTATAAGAATATATTGGCTGAGAGCTTTTAGAAAAATGGAAGAATTATCCTAAAACCAATTGTCAATCCATAGACAGTCAACAAACCTGCAACTAGAGACATTTAAGTATATCTAGGATACTAACCATGACTTTTTTGTTTTCAGAAAGTAAAACTGCTTACCTTGTAATCCCAGGAGATTACAGCAGAAATATTAACAAAAGTGGAAGAACATTACTGAATTTCATGTTGGTTTTGCATATAGAAAAGATGGAAGAATTTAACATTACTGCTTGCTTTCTAAATCAGAAAGATGTAGTATTTCTTAAGTTTGCATAGAAAGGTAGACTGTTTTTAACTCTTGCTCTCTCAGTATTTTCCTTGATGTTAAAAGGCACAGGATGGTGCCTTCTTAAAGAATGCCATGCACTGTTCTTGCGCTTAGGAAAGTATTTTTGATCAAGAAATCAGAACACTATACAACTCATTTGTACATATTAGACAAGACTGAACAGTTCTCTTTTCTAAGCATATGAATTAGAGGGAGCCTTTTATATTTCCTAAAAGTTTTCAAAATGTAAATTAATTCTGGGCTTCCTTCAGAAAAAGTATGTTCCAATGATCAGTTAAGGGATGGCATTTGCAGAACAGAAGATTATACTGATAGTGGCCAGATAACAACAACCAGATATTTTGAATGAACCAATTGTAGGAAGCCTTCACTGACCTTTTCCAAGTTTCTCTGAAAATACTTAAACAAAGTCTTAGTTAGAAGGAACGAAAATATGTAGCTCAGCATTAGCTAAGAATCTAGTTGCAGCAATTATTCTGTCTCTTCATTCTTTTCCTCTCCCCTTCCCCAGGAAGTTAGGCGCTGACGATAAGCTTGTCTTTTCACAGAGATCGTCCTTTAGAGTGAGAAAACAGTTTTACCACAAGGTCTATCCAAACCTCTGTATTGACTATTGCTTTCTAGGTGAAAGCTGTAATAATGGTTTCATGAAATATGCTTCTGCCAGGACCTGGATGGAGTTTACTAAACTATTTATTAAAAACCACTGCACATTAATGGAATTATCTGTGAAAAGAGTGCATACCGTGTACCAAATTCACTGCTGGCCCACTTGGTTACAATATGGTTAAATCAAAGGTTCCTTCAACTACACTGACAATAAACCCAGCCCCTATGATTCAGTGTTTTGTACGTTTTGCGTGATCTTTCTTGAAAAGGTGTGCTTTAGAATACTGTCATTTAAATTTTTGCATTAATATCTGCTATCAAAAAGTAATATTTAGAAATGTTATATTCTTTGTAACAAATTACAGTATTGAATGTGGTTCCAAATTGCTTTTGCTTGATTAAATTTTCTCCTGCAGCCTGTCTGTCTCTCCCCAATGTGTCTGACTCAGTACCTGGGAAAGAAGTGTCTTCTATCAATCAATGACAGAAAGTGCTGAATCTGAAGATGCTGACTTAGCACCATGGAGGGCAGGCAGACTGCTGATAGCAGTCAAGGGAGGTTAAAAATTCCTGAGTGTTAAATGCCTTTAAAAAAGTTATCCAAAGATTAATCTGGAAAAAAAAATGCTCTTCAAACAAGAGCACAATAAAATCATTAACCTGAGAACAGCACTTACAGAAGGAAAGAAAAGAGTTTTATTACCACTTAGCAGGAGTTGAACTTTCTCCAATGACAATGACTAAAAAACCAAGGACATGTTCCGTGATTGCATTAACAATGTTGTATGCCAAATAAGATTTTAAGTATTCCATAGCGAACTAAATACAGAGCAAGTAAATATTACTATACCCATTTAAGAGTTCTTAAACAATGAATGTTTACAGCAATAGAACTTCATTACTGACTTTGAGAGATTACAAACAATTTCCATGAAGACTGTAGCTTGTACTTATCTATTGCTATGAGACAATGATTACTATTAGTTTTCATTGTCTATTGACTAAATATTTTACATATAAAATAGGTGCAGGATTTAGTTTGAAAAATATTTACATCTATAGTTATACATTTAATTAACTAGACATGTATATCCTGTCATAAAAATATCATAAAACTGTCGTTTGGCGAGACAACTGTAAATGACCTGTTTAGCAGCAGGAATCATGTCTGTTCAACCTCATTATTTTCCTGGTCATGAATGAAGTTTTCACTCTGCAGATACAAAAATTAACTATGCAAAATAACTGATGCTTGGTATTGCACATCTGAATATCAAACTAAGTTCTTATTTTGTAATTTTGCTTCCTTTATTTTGAGATCCTTGTTTACAAGGCATATTTCTGAAACTACTGGCTTCTTAAAATATGGGGAGCTCCCCCATCAAAGAAAGGTTTGGCAAGGCCAAAATTGCACAGGTAGTGCCAACAGAAAAGAGCAGTGTAGAATAATAGGATCTGATTTTCTGTAAAGCCAATTGATTTGATAATTGTAGCCCATATTGGCAGACAAATTCAAGATGTCATTTAGCAGTGCTTTGTCAAGGTTAATGAATATGCTTGTCTCTGACTAGTAAGAACAGCATCAGTATGGATCACAATTAGCTTCTTACAGTCATCTATTGTTTACATTGCACAGAGCAATGCACTGTTTCATAGCTATAAAAGTATCTAATCTATGTTCTGCCCTATACAAGGGAACTTTCACATACAAGTGGCAAATGGGCTGCACCAAGTTCCTAACATGAAAATTCAGAGTTTTTAAACAAAAGTGCTATTTAGGGTAGAGAGGACCATGGGCCAAAAGCTGGTTAAGAGCTCTGAAACTGAACTTCCAGTCAGGGCAACATTTTCCTTTTTTTAGTCAGTGTCCCATTCAGGATATTTGTAGATTTTCATACTGGGACCATGTAGTGCCAAATGAATCATTTTTCACTGGTCACAATTTAATTCTCTGAATTTGAATCACTAACTTGTAATTTCAACCTCATATTTTTACTGATTTAGTTATATCCCATCTACATACTGTTCTGATAGAGTAACCACCATGGAGTGGAAGAAATGTTTTCAAATTCTGGGAAACATTCTTTAAACATACGCACACAAGCAGTGAAATATCTTCCCTCCATTTTTTCAATTAAAAAAATTACTATAAGAACTAGAAATTGGTTTTCCTTCATTCTTATAAACAGCAAGTAACTGGTTGTATGTATTGTTCTCTTCCATATGAAGAAGATATCTTGTACCAGAATATTTTTATTAATAGGCATACTTCTTTGAACAACAATATTCAGATGCTCTTTAAATTTTACTTGGCATATCTTCTCCAAAGTCTAAAAAGTGAATTTAATTTTCATATATGCTCTCACAAATTATACTTATAGTCAACATAATTCCTTGTGGGAATCAGAGAAAAGAATTTGACTCTTATGCTTTGTGCTAAATAGTTTCTAGATACTTATTCTATAAAAACAAGGGTTCATGATAATAAAATTCATATCTAAAAGGAATAACTTTACAAACCAAATCTTTTCTTCATATAGACTCCTTTCATTACTCGTGACTACATACRTTAATGGATCTTAAAACAGTGTGCTAATGAGACCCACAGTACTAAATTGATCAAGATTGATTATCAAATATGACAAAATATGGAACAAGACTTTTTGTCCATGAGTAGAAATCGAACTAAATGGTCATCTTTCTCTACCATAGTTCTGACAGATGAATTACAGTAGTTAATTTTTACCTCTCTAAAACTCAGTCTGTAACAGAAGTTCAGACCTTAGTGTATTTGTCCTGATATTTACTTCGCCAATAAAGGCTTTGGTAATAAGTTTCAAAAAATATAAAAATCCTCCCAAAAATAATATGTGTACAGTAGAAATGTAGTAATTCACACTGGCTGAAATCTGCGTCACAAATTGCTATATTTTATGATTTAATGTAGCCAATAAGTGAACAAATACAATTAAAAACAGAGTAATGCATCAAAATGCTCTTTATTCATTTGTTTGTCAAGGATAATTTGTTATGATAGTACTTCATAGTATACTTGTAAATGTTCARCATCAAATGTTCAATATTCTACAGAAGTAATGTAGTCTAAGTAATGTGAGATTTCATTATAATACAGTTACAGCACTTTCATCTGAACAGAGGAAATAATTTCAAGTGTATGGGAGCATATGGACAAGCAAGTAATGAATTATGAAGATTTTTCCCTTAGAAAGTATCAAAACTCACTTATTTTTCACCTAGCAGTGGAAGAACTTGTTTATGCACTTCTAAGACTAGAATTTAGTCCCCATGCTCCCAACACATACTCTCTAAGTGAAATACTGATAATATAGCTTATCTTTGCCACTATGAAACCATTCCTAAAATGAACACAAATACCTTGCAGCACCTTGTAAGCTTCAAAAGCAAACAGAAGAGTTTGGCCGAAAAATACCGGTTCAAAGAATACTTTCTGGGCAGTGAAAGTTACTTTTTTTTATTCTTATAAAAGTTTCTGATAACAGGAGAACGGGATTCTATTAAAGTTTTCTCAGGGGAAGGTCTGAAAGTGTGACTGATTTTCCTCTTCTCTCAAAATGTATTATTTCCAAATAGAAAGAGCTGAAAAACAGAGTGGCAGAAAGCAAGCACATGTTTTGGAAAATACATTTTATACTGTCAAAAGGAAATTTTTGCAAGATTAAATGTTGAAACCACTTATCTTTTATTTTGTCTTTGCAAATAATTCTCTGTCACTGTTATCCAAACATAAAAACTATAATACCTCCCTAGTGCAGGAATATGGAATTTTAAGATGAAAAGAGAAATTAAACTTTCAAAATATTTTTCCCTGTCTGAAAGGTGACAAACTTTTAAAAAGTTATAGTTATGGCAGATAAAATGAAATTAAAAAATCCACTGCTTTATTTTGGATTATCCCATCCTCTCTGAAAAAAAACCAAAACCAAAAACAAAAACAGATAATTACTTGCACATATCTGAAAACTCCCATGGCAGAAATTTTTACTGGTACAATGCACACAACTGGCCAAATATCATGATATCAAATATCATCACCCATTGAGTTAGTCTTGTCTATATAAATGCAATGAGGTAAATGAATAGAACACAATAATTTTAATTTAAATACTTCTAGTGTCCAGTAACACAAAATGGATCCCATTTATCTTCCAATATTGCCTCATAGAAAAGTGAGAACAGTCATACYGAGCCATGGGTGAGACTGAGAAAGTGTGCATTGATACACACAGTCTTTACGCAAAAATGAAAGCATTTAGTACCTGGGCATTAACAATAAGAGTCCTTGACTGAGAAAATAGTTTAAGGTCCTTAGTGAAATGATAAACTAACAACATCACTACCTCTGGCTGAAATATTCCTCAAATTTAGGTGCGAGCACTTGAGTTCTGGTACTAGAGACTAGCACATCTTTTGCCTAATATCTACAGATGTTAAGCAGTTTATGACAAACTAACTTCTCTGCAGTCCAGAAGCTGGCCTGAAACTCAAGGCTGTTTTTTTTTTTTTTTTTAATGCCAGAAATAGGTTTTGCCTTAATCTAGAGATCACATTACTGTTTTGAACAAAATTCATATAGATACACAGAAGAGATTTCTTAGCTTGCTGTTCGAACTATTTTGTCGAAGCATATAGCTGTTAAAYCTAGCTTCAAGCTATTTGAAGATTGTGACCAGGAAAAACAGCTATTTACATTAATGTATTCAGCCATTTTTATGCACGGTTTCCTTTTTAAGTGCATTGATTGCTCTCAGCTCTACTATATCTCCTGCTACTGATCCCATTCAGTTTAAAAAAATCCCTGACTAGGCTTCTTCAAAGGGGTGAAATTATTGATTATATTCCTGCTGTACTGGCTCACAAGAATCACTGCAAGAAGCAAACTGAAGTATTAACGTATACTTTACTCTAGAAACTACTAAAGGGATAAGAAAAATCACATTATCCAAAAATATCACATGATTTGTAAAAACTGTGCATCTGATCCAATTCTCAATAATGTCAATGGCAATGTTTCCACCAATATCAGTGGCACAAGGTCAATTCCTGCAGGAGAAAGCCTGGTTCTTCGGGAATCAATTGAAAACACAGTGGAGTCAGTATGTTATGCCCTGCTCTGAGGCACTGGTGACTAAGGGAATTTCCTTGTATGTTCATAATATGTTCATGGTTTGGCTTTTTTACAGTATAACATCCCCCCTCCTGTCAAGGCCATTACTCTAGACAGGGTAAGCTTGGAAAGTGAAGGACTGTAATTATGTGTCATTACGGTAAMCAGGCAAGACTTACAGCAGCTATGTGCTGTGCCCAGAAAGGAAAAGTGTCTAAATGTGTGTTTTGTCTATAGGCCAGAAAGAAACGGGGTGGGGGGAGAGGGAGAGGGAGTTACTGAAAGGGATCAGAAAGCTAAAGTCAACACACAGATCTTGGTCAAAGAGGGGCTAGGATGGAGCACTTTCCTAAAGAAGTTGAGAAGCTTCATCTCTCAAAATTAAAATCCTAATATTTTTCCTAAAATTATGAAAAATCAAAATATTTCTATTTTGAAAAAGAGAAACATTTGCTTTTCACAGAATAGTTGACATTGCAAAGGACCTCTGGATCCCTGTTCTCCTCTTTTTCCTTTTACTGATAGGATTAGTAGAGCAGATTGTCAGGTAAAAGCAGCTGGAAGATTGTTTTCAAACATTTGTTCCTTTGGGCTTCATTTTTTCAACAAAAGAACTTTTTGAATATGCCATTTCTTACTAAAAATCAAGAATCGAGTGAAAGATGTGTATTTTTAAAAAATTGACCAAATATTATCTTCATTTGGGGAAAATGGGTGAGCAGTCAAATAAGAGAGAAAGAGCAAAACATTCAGACTAAGGAAACGTATGAGTGTGGTTCTACAGATCTCAATTTCTTCACATCTGCTGGTAGTCTCGTTCCAGGAGTCATGCTACCATTGATCATAGCTTGTTTAAGCTGACATTACTCTAAACTAAAAAGGCAGCAGTTCCATTAAGAATCATTAAGTCCCATACAGACTTTTCCTGGGGAACATTTGCTTCTTTTTAGCTTGCTGATTCTTCAGAGATTCTTCCAGCAAGATTTCTCCATCTCTTGCAAGTCTCCAGCCATTAATTCATTCACACAAGCATTTGTTCAGAAAAAGTCTTTCACTGCTGCTTTCATAATTGTTCATAATTGTTAGGGGGACAGGCCACTTGGGAGGAATATAGGAACGTTGTCAGAGTATGCAGGGATGCGACGAGGAAGGCTAAGGCCCGTTTGGAATTAAATCTGGCGAGAGATGTCAAGGACAACAAGAAGGGCTTCTTCAAATACATCAGTAGCAAGAGGAAGACTAGGGAAAATGTGGGGCCTTTGCTGAA
>NW_020449197.1:307203-388808 GCF_003343035.1 Apteryx rowi | reverse complement strand
TATCAATGTGTACAAGTATCTGAAGGGAGGGTGTCGAGAGGATGGGACCAGACTCTTTTCAGTGGTGCCGAGCGACAGGACACGAGGCAACGGGCACAAACTGAAACACAGACGCTTCCATCTGAACATGAAGAAAAACTTTTTCACTGTGAGGGTGACAGAGCACTGGAACAGGTTGCCCAGAGAGGTTGTGGAGTCTCCTTCTCTGGAGATATTCAAAACATGCCTGGATGCATCCTGTGCAATGTGCTCCAGGTGACCGTGCTTGAGCAGGGGGATTGGACTAGATGATCTCCAGAGGTCCCTTCCAACCTCAGCGATTCTGTGTGATTCTGCGATTCTCCTCCTGCACACTYGCTTCTTTCCATCCACAGACCACCTGATCTTACATTTTAACTATAAACATAGGCATCTTATTTCAATAATTAGAAATGCCGATTTTTTTTAATAACTTAAAATTCACTTTTTATCTATTGCAAGCATGGTGCACTTTAGTCTTATCATGCAGGTCTGATTAGTAAAATCATTTTGCAAGCAGCTGTCATTCTTGTAAAATTTCAGAACTGCTTAAGAGTGATGATATATTATACACTCTTCTAACAACCAGTCCTCCAGAGAGTCAGCCAAATATATAGCAAACCAATAAGAACTTCATTTCCAATTGTCTTACGCATTTTATCTGTTTGGACAAACAGTAAGACATTTCTAGTCATTCAAGGTGCAGCCACGTTATCAAATCCAATTTCTTTTCCAACAGTGAAGAAAATATCCTTAAAGGTGAAATCTTCAGCAGCAGTAAATTTGACACCGTTTTTATATAAACTACTAAAAGCTATACCAATCAGAGGCCACCAGGAAACCATTTTCCTAATTTATTTTACCACCCCCGCTTCTCCCCACTCACAAGAGGAGGCATGAAGAACCAGTTTGTAACAGTGTTCCAATTGTACCAGAAGAGTTTCTGAAATGCTTTTCCACCTAAATGCAGTATAAACTACATGCAAATCAGTTATGGTTCTCTTCTTTCCTAAGTGTAGACCAAACTGGGGGACAGGGGAAGAGAAAAAAAGTGCTCATACCTGGTGATCTCTTATTTGTTAGTACATGACTTGAATATAGGCTAGAGGTACTATGTTCTTTGTTTGTAAACAAACATTAGTGGACCTATCTGTTCAGGAAAATGAGAGGACTAATGTCTTACAAAAAGATATTTTACACATTTTTCTGCTTTAAAATAAACTAACATAAGTTGTATTAGTCCAAGACCTGTATGAGTACCCCTCCTCTAGTAGAGAACACTAGCTGCAGAACCCTTGCTTGTTAGAATGATAGATGGTTAGGTGATCATCAGCCCCAAGAATTAAGATCAAAGGCCAACCCACATAGGTGTAAAGATTCAGACAGACAGGAGGAGCAACTGGGAAAGGATGACAGCAGGAAACCATGCTAAGAACAGAATTAGGCACTATGGCAGGATGCACCCCAGAGGATGAGTGCAAACTGGAAGGCACCAGAATGAGCCTAGAGCAGCAAACAGGACCACTGTGAGCACCAGCCAGGCACTGCAATGTAGGTAGTGGCTTCCCTGCGGAATTTGGACCTCACAATACCCCACAGGTTTATGAAAATGAGAAACAAAGTTGCTAAAGACAGATGGGTTGACAAGGTAGTAACGAAACAATACTGGTCATCACAATGTATTTTCAAGTTTTTCCTAGCAAATAAATAGGGGGGGTTGGAGGATTCAGAGAGGAGGAGAGTGCCCTTGTTAGCTTAGTGGGAGCATAGGAGAAAACACAAACATGTTTGTTCAAAAAGTTAAGTTAGTAAAAGAACTTATAATCAAGGACTGCATCAACTGCTATTGCCACATAAAACATTCATTTTATTTTAGAGAATCAAATTGAATGTGGTTACAGACTTCAGTGACAGGCAGGATAGCAATGTTTCCCACAGTTATCAAAAAGAAGTGCGAGACAGGAGGAATTAGAGCTCTGTTCTAGTTTCTCTAGGCTTGAGGCAATTGTTAGTTAGAGGAAGTGAGAAAGTGACAGGAGAATTTATTTTGGACATAGAGTCAGATCTGTAAAACAAAGGTGATTTGTCAGTACCAGTACAGAAAGGATGGCTGAACGTATTAAATGTAAACTCAGAAGTGAGTTGACCCATCCCAGACCTTTCTGAATTAATGCAATTCTCTGATAACATGATTTCCATTATCTTTGGGATCACTAGCATCACCCACAATAGTAGATATTAAACAAATGACAGATACTCAGACTTCACAAACATTTATTCAAACAATAGTTACCTTCCCAGTCAACTTTAGAAACCAAAATAGAGTAATGTCCAGAGTTAATTGCAAAAGCAACTTGTACTGAAGAATGTACCTGTACTTGAAAGGCCATGCCATTTCTTTGGCAAACTAATCTCTATCATTTAAACACAAAGGGTGTCTCTGAGCTGACCAGAGGAAGATACCGACCTGAGAAATAAGCATTTCTCAGTCTGAAGAAGTGTTGAAGTTTCATTAGTTCTGTTGTGTGTTCCTTTGCTGGGGGAGGGAAAGAGTGGGTAACAGAGGAGAAGAAATGTTGTAAGCAATAACAGAATTTGATCAAAGCCTAGATTCCCAACTCAAAGCCATTCTCTTTCGAAAATTGACTCCAGCTGATGCATTAGCTGAGGTTTGAGTGCTATTCATTTACTTCCAGTCAAAAAATAAAAATACCTATAACTTTGTTTTTTCTCAGAGGATATTTCAATGCTGTAGTCTAAGACCAATACACCTCTTTTGCTGAGCAGAAAATTTACAACACTCAGGACTATATTCTATCTTTGTTTATCCTGAAGAATATCTTGTCGCTTATGAAATGACTAGAGGAATCTGAAGGGTATGGTATTTTAGCGTGAATAGTGACAGCAGAAATTTTCGTTTGGTTACTAGTTTATTCTGATTAAACCGTTGATCTTTCTATTTAAATGTAGAAGCCTCTTTCTATTTAGATGTATTAGAGAACTCAGAAATAAATTTTACTGAGATTTAATTTCCATGTTCACTACAGAAACAGTGTTACTCCCCCTCCCCATCTTCCACAAGGCTTCTGTAGTAACTGATAATTAGCTGACATGAATGACAACTCCTTTTTGTCAAATATACAAAAACAAGCAATATTTTTAATGATTCATATCTTTAGCATTTCAAAATGACTTGTAAGTCTACAGACTAAGTTTGTACAGCATATTCTGTGATTAATGTTAGAATTTTAAGTATATGCATAATATCATGTACAGAAGGCAAGGTCTTGCCAATATGCTGAAATACAGCTGGCAAAGTGTCATGTAAAATTAGGTTTCCCTATATCTGATTAGTTGTGTAATGTTTAACAGTACATGATATACACAGTTAGAAATTGCCTGAGATGTTGAAGAACAGGTGGAGAACCTCTATCTTTTGTACACACCAAAGGCCATTGGAAATTATTGCTCTGTTTCATCAATGCATAAGGTTGAACATGATGCACGACTATAACAAGATTTTATCCCTCTCTACATTCTTCTTCAGTAGAAGACGCTGCAATGCAATACAGTGATGTTCTCCTAGGACAAGGACTGGGGAGGAAGATGTAGCTTTAAAATAGTTTGCATTACAGAAGAACTTCAGGAGCACTACCAAGATCAAAAGACATTAAATAGACTGTAGCAAACACACGAGGCAGTCCAGTAGTCCAAGTGCTTATAGTCTAAACAGATGAATATTTAGTGGTAAGCGTAGGTCTGGACCCATTAACTTCTAATGACAGCAAAATACAGGCTTTCATTAAAAAGCCCCTCATTTGCTGAAGAAGCAACTGGAAGGCATAGCAAGAGAACAAATATTAGTCTCCACAACTAACTCCAAGGGATGTGAACTGCCTTTGCCTCAAAAAATCTTTGGAAAAGAAATCCTTCCTACCAGCAGCTCAGCAGAAGGGTGCATGAAAAAACTGGTGCTATAAAAAGGCACCTAATCATTCATCAGAGAAAATAATTTTCCTTCCCAACAAACTGCTTCTGGAATAGTAAGTCTACACACCAGACTGAGGCCTTTCACAACAGTCTGCCTGGGGCAGACCAGGAGTCCAGAAAGCGTAGAAAGAGGCATGGATTTAAAAGTTGGGGGTTTTTAACTTTTTTTTTTTTTAACTTGTCTCTACAGTATTCTTTGCATGCACATTACTGCGGACATAGCCAGATTAAGTTTTAACCTTATATTTTTCTGTTCTAAAATGTCATTTCAAAATTTGGTATAAATTATTACCTATTTTACATTACAGCTGCATTTACAGTCTCAAGCAGATCATTGGGTAAGTGGAACTATAGGCAAGTACAATGCACAGAAGCAATCACTCCTCCATTTTTAAGCATAATAAACATAGAAGAGAAAATCTTCCATCTCAGTTTTAGAAAATAGGGGGAAAATGACACAGGAAATCTGGATAAAGTCAGGAACAGAACTTTCAAGGACTCTATTTTGTTCTGGGCTTTTCTCCTTCTGTGAGTAATATTTTGCCTTCTTCATGGAACATGCATCTTTCACTTACAAATGGTAACCTGAACAGCAGTGCCTCTGACTGCTGTGATCCAGCATAAGTAACGTTCCGATATACTACACAAGGCATGATGTATAGTGCTTAATTTATATGCATTTGTATGCTCCAAAATGAACAATAGTTTTCTGCAAACCCATATTCTTTAAGGCAATTACTGGGGAAACCATGTATACACCTTTTAATTTTTCTTCTCAATACTGGGGCGGGGGGTGGGGGTGGGCAGGAAGTTGACTTGACTTTTATGTGAAGGCTCAGTTCTCTATTCCAGCAAAAACCCAAACAATTTGATGTTATCCAAGTCAAATTCCTACATCTTTGCAATAATGCTTAATTATTTACTTGTATCAGGAAGTTAGGGACAACTTTTTCCAAAGAGTAAGTCCATCAAACAGACTGTTTGGCATTTCTTTTCACACTAAATTACAATAGAGGAAACCTTATCGGAATAATTGCCAAATATGATAAAAACCAAAACTGCCCATTTTTCAATGTGTCTATTTGTGGAGCACTGGCTGAATTTTGGGTACTACTATAACCCTACATTTGAAGTTGCCCAAAGCTACCAAAATATCAAAAGTTTTAGAACATTTGATGCCAATCTAATATTCTATCAGATGAAGCTGGCTTTCAACATTAAGAGATTTGAGACAGCAGGCCACCACCTTTACAATTATATGCAACAGCAGAGAAAGGTACATTGTTATTGGGCAAGTGTTTAATTACATGAAGCCCACAATAATAAATGGTGTTTGGATAATATTTAAAGAACCAAGTCATAGAAATGCCTGACTGAAAGAACCAAGCTTAAATAAGATTTGTTATTGCCCTGTAAAACCTGTGGTAGCCATTTCCTTACAGCCCCCAAAATACTGCAAAATCCAAGGTAATTACACTCTCAAGAAAGCCCAAAGGCTAGACATGACAGGAAATTTCACAGGGAAAGCAGACACTGTTTCCCTCACTATTTGTAATAGTTAACTCCCATGTCCTTAGCCATCGTATTGCACACACAGTAACAAGTCTCTTAGCAGCATTAGAAATGGATTAAGGCCTCAAGAACTAATTCATACATTTTAATAAACAGATTGAAGAGGCCATACAGATTTTGTTTACATGTTGTTTTTAAGCCATACTTTATAACATAACATTTGAAAAGACTTTCCCTTCCAGAAATTAGGCTTCCTGACAAGGCAATGTAAGTTAAATGGTTTTGGACTCTCTCGGGTATTGAATTCACATCATCAGAACCTTTCCACTTCATCTGTTCAACACAGGCCCCCACATGCAGGAAGTTATGTGCATATGAGAGTGCAAACTTCATACTAGTCTATTCCATTTTCAGAAGTATAATCCCTTTTATGTCTGGCTAAGAGACAGCTTCACCAACACAGGTATAATTACTCAGGGGTTTTCCTGAAGGATGTATTAAGTGCTTACTCTATCCAAGACTCGAAATTACAAGGATGAAATGATTTTCAAAAACTCTGGGGTCTCACGAATAGGCTCCCAGACACTGTAGGTATCATTGGAGTACACAAGGCACTTAAGTGACCACTGGCTTTAAGGCACCTTTTGCCAACTGAAGCACAAATACAACTGAAATGCAAGGTCTCAGCCTTTGAGACAAAGAACCTAACATCAAAATTATCTCAAGTAATTTCAGGTTTTAAAAGATGGCATTGTTTGAAGTGCCTTGGTAACAAATTCAACTATGAAACAGGAGAATGGTGTTAGTGGACAAAAATTTCAATGTATAAACTCTGCTTTATTTAACTTTTATAATTTAAGTAAACTTAGTTATTTAAACTATGGCTCTTGTTATGTTGAATCTCCTCTTTCATAATAAATCCTGCCCCTCAAGGATATCTATATCCAAAGCACCTATCCCGTAATGTAGACTATAATAGCCCTCTGTGCTAAGAGCAGGGACAGAAATAGATACTGTATGACTAAATGCTGATTGACAGTTCTGTCACATGTTTGGCTCTTCTTAAACAAAACTGCAATAAAAAGACTTCGTATCATACCACTCAACAGATAATAAAATAGTGTAAACAGATGTAACCTTGTGGAAGGAAAAAATTCTACTTTATTATTATCATAACACACTGAAACATTTTTCAAATACGCTAGCCAGAGATCAAATTATTCAGTGTCTAATGAGAAGGAAGTGTTCCTTCTCAATTACCCATTAAAATGCTGTTCCTAACACAAAATCACATGGAAGACTGTTACTATGTAAATACTTTAAGGAAAATATTTTCATGGCATGTAGGAAAGAAACAAGAGAAAAAGGTAGAGACAGTGACTGAAATGTCTGCCAGGTACATAACCAAGACAGCTTGAAAGCCCTTATGAAATGAAACCTAGCTTTTGAAACTGTCAGAGTTTGCCACCTTAATACATTATTGTACAAGTCTGAAGAATTCCTTGACAGAAGAACTTTTTATAAAGAGTAGCTGAGACACTAGGAAAAGCATAGGGCCTCTCACAAAATAATGGTTTATAATCACACTCATGATAAAGAAATGTATCATCTTAGTGACTGACAGACACTCGTAAGTGCACAGGCAAGAAGACTGCAGCCACCACAACTGGCTCTCAAGCCTGGCAAAAGACCTATCAGCATTTCTGTCAGAAATAAGACCATTTACAAATTGGTACCCCCATTCCCTCCCACCCCTGCCCCATTTACTTCCTGTATTTCATTGTCTTGTGTTACAACCAAGAAGCAAAAGACACAGGGGTAATTTCTCCTCCACTTAGCTAGAACATGCTATGCTAAGTGAAAATTTAAGTGGTTCAATGTGCATGTACCGGGGTTATCAAGAAAAGATAATTAATAGGAGAAATAATTACTAGGTAGAAGCTTCCAGTTCATTAGAGAGCTTACAACAACTCTGAAAAATATCTTCAAAAATAAAATACTACTATTTCATTACCTATTTTGTCCTCTATAAGTGACAACTTATTCAAAGAGATACTTGTCTTAAGGAGTCCAAGGCCCAAGAACCAATAGAGAAAGAAAAAATTGATAGATGGAGTAACTGGGAGTATTATATGGATGCTTTTTGGATTTTATGGATGCATTACATGTATATGGAGCCCAGCAAGATCCTTATCAGCAATACTGCAAGACAGTGACATCCTTGATGTTCAAATAGGATGAAGCATGTAAAAAGTGCTCTGAAAAAAGGTTCAAAAAATACCAGAGAAAATAATGAGAAGGCTGGAACACAGAGGTCAAAGGACACCATTATAAAGTTTGCTAAAAATTTACATGAGTTTAAATAGTGACTGGACAAATAAATGGAAGAAAACCTTACTAAGGACTATCAGAAAAATCAAAGATAACTTGCAGCTCAGTAAATCCCTACCCCTGAAATTACAGGATGCTATTCCTGAGAAACGTCATTCACTTTTTTGCCAAGTTCCTATACTTCTTCATAGCCATCAGTATTGCAGACAGGTTCACCAGTACAGGAAACCTTTGGTCTGACCAGATACAAGCATTTCTACAATTAGCAGGGGGACCAGGTAAACGAAGCTTTGAAGGCACAACTGAAAAATCCTAAGGATGATTAACCGTAACAGGTGTGACACACTCCTACCAAGTRTAGTCACAAGGGGGGAATAAAAAGACAATTTTTGCAGTTTCATCAACATCATGATTATCTCTGTACTTATGATTAGATCCAAAGTTGAAATAATTGTCTTGAGAAGATAATTTTATAATATTACTATCATTACTCCAATCAAAAGTATGTTGTCCTTCACAGAGGTAAGAACCAGTAAATAAAGACTAAGGGCAGTTCTTAATTCAGACCCTGGGGCATGTTTTATAACTAAATTTGCGGTGATTAGAAAAAAATTGCTAGAGGCAATGGTTCATGCCTCCAAAACCAACTACTTATAAAGCTGTGACTTGGCCATGTGGAACACTTGATCTCACCTTTTTCTGACCTGCCCTATACTTACCATTTAAAGCTTATGAAAGGTTTTGCAAGATATCTGTATCCACAAGGACTAGACAACCCAGGAAACTCTTTTGGATCATAAAGGTGAAGGTATAAACACAGAAGGAGCAAAGAGAATCTAATTATCAATTAGAACCAGTTATTCTTCATAATTTTCTTTCATCCTTCATTGTGTGATCCTTCAAATGATGCTCTCCTGACCAAAGTAGMTCTCTGATATGATTGAAATAAGATACTTGCTCAGAACCTTAGAGTAGCAAATAAAGCCTTGCAATGCAAAAAACAAACAGAACACAACAAATTCACACACAAACCTCATGCTCTCATTTAAGACATTATTCAGCTTTTACCTAGGAGTACATGGAAACAAAGTTCCTTTGTGCAGTTTAATAACTTTACAATCCAATCTCACCTAGTCAATCTTGGAGTGCATCTGCTACTGCTTCTTAAGAAGTCATACAACAAATGCTTTCCAGAGCTATCATGTGACAGGTTTTCTGAATACATGGTCCAACCTCCAAGAATTATGTTCAGTACTATTATTCAGAATTACTGTTCAGCAAGCAGGTCCAAACATGAACAGCAGACCATTTGGCTTCTGAAATTCATGAATCTTGCTGTGGAAGTGCTGTCAACTGTGTAGCAAATTTATTGAATTTGTGAACTGGGTAGCCTACTCAGAACTATGCCTTTGGATATCCTGCCTGACAAGTGAAATATATTGTGCTTGTTGAGATTAGACTTCTAGAAGTGCAGTCAATCTACATGAATGCACATCAAGTGGCTAACACAGTACTTACACGGTTGGTATAATGCATCTGGAACACATCTAACTCTCCCTGCATATGCAGTATACTGCATACACTATTTAAGATGGGATGAAAAACAGAACCTAAGTTACTTCTGAGCAATTAGGATTTCTGGAACAATTATTACAGTTTACCCTGCAACAGTTTCAGGATGGGGGTCTCTCCAAGCTATATAAATAGGAATAAGTCTCCTGAACTCCTCAACATTTAGCATTTTGTTTCAGCAAGATAAAAGGCATACTTAAAGAAAGTTATTTTGTTTAAAATTAAGATTAGAGGTTGCTACACAGTTTTAAAAATCATCTGTCATCACCTCTATCTTTCCATTCCAAAAGCTGAACCTCTCATCCAACTAGGAAGAAATTGCTTATTTTGAACATGTAGCTATACCATCACTTAAACAGAAATTGGTACTGAAGGAGAGTGAGAATTTAATCTGCATGGAATGGGACCGGACATGCATTGGATAGGTGATAAGACAATGCCACCAAGTTCCAAAAGCAGCCTAAAGATAAAAATTGGGCAGGGGTGCAGGGAGGGAAAGGAAGGGGAAGAGAAATGGGAATGGTGTTCAAGGACCAGCATAGGGCCCTTTTAAAAGCAAGACATGCCCTTTAACCCATACTCAATCATTCCTCATTCTGGAAGTTAACTGTTTAAGTCTCCACCAATCCTTTCCAGAAAGGAAAGAATCACCTTACCAAGGTGAGTGTAAATATTATTTTAGAACAATAAGATAGAACAGGACAAATTAATCTTACAACTGATCTCTCACATCCATCTCTGGAAATTGCATAAATCAAATTTTTAAGTTTTTTTTTTTTTTTTTTTACAAGAGACCTATACTAAAGGCTCCAAGAACCCAAATCAAAGTCCAAATGCTAAAAATTTCTCCAACAGTTCAGGGAAGTGTGGTTACAAAGTTCAAATGTTTTATATGAATATAGATATTTTCTTCTTTAGGACAGCTTGGTCAGTTCTCAACAACCTGTGCAACCTTTGCACCTGTGCTGGTGCAATGCATACATAACAGATCATAATAATGATAAAAATCATCTTATGGCCTAGAACCAGTTTAGCACKTCTCTTTCTGAAGCTTTTTCAGCTATGAGCTTGGTGTTTTAGCTTATGCTAGGTGAATGCTCTGGCAGATGTCTGGTCTAAGGTCAGCACAAAACCTCCTTCTTCAGTTTCATTTTTCACTCGCCATGTGTAACAGAATATGGGCRAGAGTTAACATTTTAAGGGATTTTTGAATACATGGTATTGGAAAGCATAAAGAAGTCTTAGCACTGATTCAGTGCTGTTTAAAACTATTTTTAATATATTTGTTTTGATAATGAGTGCTTTAATCTGCTGTCTTAAAACTAAACAAAACCCTAAATCAAAAAAAAAAAAAGTCCAGCACTGATGAGCAATCTTGAAATAACGAATCAGTGTGCACACATGACGGAAAAACAAATGCAGTTGGGAAACAGATTTCAGTGTCAAGTTTCCCTAAGTGTTGTTATAAATATCAGGAAATTAAAAAATACTCTTAAAATGCATGAACATTATTTAGGCCTTTTAATCTGGAAGGGGCATGATTGATTTTGCAGGGTGGAAACTGCCAACTGTACCAGTGCCTGCAGATGGAAGGGGCCAGCACATAGCTGCCAATTTCAGGGAATATTTCAACTACTCTCTAAAACGGATTGCAAAAGCCTGTTGTCTTCTGCTTGCTCCTCAGGGCTCATGCTGCACTAGACAGCTTAGGGGGAGAATGAAATCAGTCTTTTCCAGAAAAAAAAAATGAAGTCACAGAACATGACTATTTAAGGAATACCAAAAAAAGAAAAAAAAGAAAATCCAAAAACCCTAAGGGAAATGGGGCCACAAACTGAATTGAAAATAATACTTAGCTAAAATTATAGACTCTTATTATTTAAACTATAGTTAATTTACACCATAGTGAGAGTGAGAATGACCTTTCAAGTATAAAGCCCACTTTTACATCCTCATAACCCAACAAGATATTCATGCAAGGAAGATCTTTTGCTGGAAATATAACTACACATAGTGTAAAATGTGTTGAAGTCCCTCTAGCGCTGTAGAATGTAGCAAAATATTACAAGAAAAAAATATTTAAATAAGACCATCTCTAAGTCCAAAGGTTCTTAAATCTCAACTTCCTCTTTCSTTCCTTTTCATAGATGGGCTAGATTTGAGATTTTGAAAATCTGGTGCACAGTAAAACATTTTGGATGTACAACTTTAGATTAGACTATCAGAGTTGAGCAGCTCCAAGTCACATCGGCCTCAAGAATTCTTTATACAGCCATTATGTCATTGTAAAGAGAATCACACTTTTTTAATATCAAATTTACTTTGCTTCTTCTGTCCTTTCATTTGCACAGGACCTCAATTTTTACCTTATCTTTTCACTCATATTTTAAAAATAATTTCCAATGGCAAAGGAAACTCAGCAGCATAAAGCAAGCTCTTAATAAGCCCTTTTCTATAGCTTTCTTGTGTCAAGGGGTATCTTTTCCCTTTCCATCTACTCTGCTCTGGGAACTGTGCTTATGCCAGCACCTTGTTAAACTGATTGCTGAGTCTTTTCCTCTGGAATTTAGCACCACTACAGAAGGCAGGTAACAGAGGCTGTCTCAAATATCGTGTTAAGGACAGATCTGAAAAGTTATCTGTACTGTGGAGTAAAGCTGTTTTGCTGGCGGTGAGAATACTAGAATGGATATAAAGTGTCTTCAGAAAATTGCCCTTAGGCCTGCATCACATTAGAAACATCTGAGTGGTATTTGGTCCCACTGGCTCCAGCAGGGGCAGAACCTCATCCCTACTTTAGTTCCACCAGTATAATGCACATCTACATATGAGACATGAAAAGAACCCTTTCCCCCTTTACGGATTTCTCCTCTATACTCTTGCCTTTTTATTACTGCCAGACTTAAAGACACTTGTGCCAGTTCAGAAATGAAATTGCTGGCCCAAATTCATCCCCAGTGCTCAAGACACCCTAGCAAGGTGCAGGTTAAGCCCTTTGCTTTCTCTCTTTCTTTTGTAACTTCTTTCATGCCACACTGCAATCTAGTGATATATGCTCTAACATCATTTGTTACATATTTCATACTGTAGTGCCATGCTTGATTACATCAATCTATACAAAACAGAAACTGGCAGCCAGTCTCCCAATTTCTGCCAACTGTAAAGGTTAACATGTACGTTGGCATAATGTGGGTGTGTAAATAAGGGAATTTGTGTAGTCCTTTATTTAGCAATGTAAGAAAACATATTTCAGGTTGGAGATGAATAGTTTTCCTTCACTCCAGGTGTTTATTTTCTATTTTGGAAATTTCAAGGAAAGGATTAAACATGCACAAGTACTACTTAGCAACAAAACACTAGGGAACCATACTGTGTGTACTACAACTTCATTTCATAAGACTATCATCACAAACTGCCAATATTTCATCACTGCCAAGATGTCTTCAGAGAGAGACAGGAGAAGTCAAGGAAGTGGCTCTCAAGACACCCCCAATAAGCTCTCCGCCATCACTCAAGCCTCCCATAAGGGATGTTCATCCTCCCCAAGGATAACTAGCAAATTTACTTCCAGATCAACAACCTTTAAGAAAAAAAGTTTGCCCAATGAAGAGCTCCCAGTCAAGCCATAAAGTAGGTTTACATTTTGGATTTTGCACCTTTAGAAGTTCTTATTGTTCAACAAGCAAAATCCTAAATCAGCAACTGTCTTGCACAAAAATTGGTTGTCAGTATGAAACAAAACTGTATATGTTTCTTTATTTGTAGACTAAATGCTTTTCTGAATCTGATACATAAATCCAAATTACCTGAATCCAATGAATTGATCCAAATTTTCCCCTGACACTTTAGTCTGGAATTCCAGGAAAAAACTTAACCAAACATTGTGGTATGAGTAAGCAGTTGTTGCAACAGCAATGTTTAAAAGGAATAATTGATACATGTAATTCTTGTTCACAAGCTCATTTTGTGTAACAAACCATGGTGATGACTGTTAAACACAAAATTCAAATAAACATCCATGAATGTTTAAATCGTTCTGAGAGCTATCATATTTGCCAACCTTCTGCACAGAGTTTAAAATTAATGGAACACCATGAAGTACAGCAATGCATTCCTCTGCTAAAGTATTAAAAAAAAAACAAAAAACAAAAAACCAAGAAATTGCAAGTTATCTGGACTACAGACAATAGTCAAGATAATTACTTTCAAAGGTCCTAACCTTATGAATCTCCAGGAGACAAGGTAACAACACAAGAAGATCAGTGTATAGCACTCATAATGGGCTGCATGAAGGTCATACCTTTATGCTATGTAATGACTTGTATATTAAATGAATGCTAGTCCAAAATAAGGGTGGTGACTATATATACAGCAAAGTCTCTGCAAGAAAGACAATTTTTATGCATGTCCACCACTGCTTAAAGTATTGCAGAACATTAGTGTACATAAGACTACTGCTATCAAGATTTGAAAGTCTGCAGAAACAGAAAATGCCAAATTCAAGCTTCCCTGTGTAGAAAGGCCCTATCTGCATATTTTAATCTTTAACTTATGTCAACAGAACTAAGAACGAAAAATAAGTTTTGTCAGATMAGCTAAGTATCCACTGACATTTTTGTGTCTGCTCTGTGGCTATGACATATTACATAAGGGCTGAAAATTGAAATGTATACATTGTTAAAGAAAATAAGACAATAAGCACAAAAGAAACCTGATATGATCCTATGCCAGATAACCACTGCCTGTATACCTCTATTAGAAGTGATATGAGCTACAGACATATCCTTACAAAGCAAAATGAAGTGGAGCTTGTCATATTTGTAGTTGTCTTTAGACAAAAATTTATTTATAAAATGTAAATTACAGAATACAAGAAATTAGTGAAATCTAAAGGTGAAAATGTTGAATGTATTTATTGGCATTTTCCCCAAATTAAATGGCCAGCTGGAGATTTTAAAGGAAAATAACAATGAAGCTGTTTATGTATGTTGCTGCAAGAGCTCAGATCACCTTTGTTGCATTCAAGGCTGAAATGTCAAAGAAAAAAAAAAGATTCCTGAGGTGACTAATAAAAGAGGAGTCTGAAGTTCAACAGGAAGAATTGTGACTACAAACAGGATGAAAAGATATGTGAAAGGATTCCTAGAACAAACTATTGAAGATTTGAGGGTACTTAAAGTCCAAATGTCAATAATACACTATGCTCGCACTGGCCCAGAGCAGAAAAAACATTTGGACCAACGGATCTGGTGATGAGAAAACATGAGAAAACACMAGGGTCTGATCAACACTTAATTACTTTTAGTAAATATGAAGCTATTTCAGTATGTCAAAATATGACTATATTTTAATTATTTTTTCTTCAGGGGAATATTAATTTCTTGAGGAGAAATTATGCTAATCTTTACATTTCCTACCACAAAATTAATCATGAAAAACTACATCAGAGATTAAGCCAAGTGTGAAGCATATCCTTAAATATTAAGAGTGATTTAAAAAAAAATTTCATAGTTGTGAATGTAAGCAAATAGGCTGACTTTTTTATGCTAGGAAAGCCAGTTAACTAAATGGCAATTGTAAAGATCAGCTCAGAAGCTGCAAGAACTGCAACTGCATATTTGCACAGTGCATACCAGAATGGGCCCTAGTATCACCTGCAGCCACTAAACACTACTGTACTATTGCTCTTAATAGTAATAACAACAACATTCATCTTATTGGGTATAGCAGTTCCTATTTTTGTATTCACAGTAAAGCTTTAAAATTTTTCAAGGCACTTTCAGAGGTACTTTTTCTTAAAGATAAAAAAATCCCAAGTGTTTAACCATAATCACTATTGGGAAAATACATTAGTAATGTACACTTTAAAGCACTTCTGAAAAGCTACACTCCTAATACCAGGTAAATGATATATGTTTTAGAAACACTTACAAATACCTATTCACTTATTAATCTGGCATGACCTCAAAACAGTATTGGCTAAACAATAGTGCTTCTATCATGGTTTTGTATATGGTCAATCAAGTAAACAATATGCACTTTTTAAAAATGTTTGAATGCATGCTTACATAGTAGTTTATTCAGACCCATTATGGACATCCAAGTAAATAAATGTTCTAAAGTCCATAACTATATATTCAGTAAATACAGAGCTGTTAGCTTCTACAGAATAAATAATAAGCACTGTAACAATACCACAATCACAGGGGTTTATCCAACAATGTACTTAGCCACAAAAAAAGATTTCACAACTTCTCACAGGCATTTTCTTCCCATCATTTCTTTCTTTTGTTTTTAAAGAAAGGTGTTAAAGGGGAGAACATTACCTTTCAAGGGCCTGTTACTTTGTGAGAATACACAACCATTACTAGAAATAACATGGATGGATTTTTTTTTTCTTGAAAGTCCCTTTAGAACTTTGTTCAACCTCACCACTTTATCTTGGTCACCAGCAAACTTGGATGAGTTCTGCAGTTCAGAGCCACAGTTTTATGTTGGCAGCATTTGTTATTCTGAATAATTGTTCTGCATTCAGGAAAGATTTTGTTTTTAACTACAAATATATCAAAGCAGAGCAAGCTCTTCAATAGTCTGATGCATAATTGTATGTGGGTGAAAGCTTGCCTTCCCTGGTCATCACGAAAGCTTTTTATATTTTATTTTTCTTTCATACATATTTTGGTAGTGCCAACAGGAAGAATGAGACCCCAGAGATGAAACAAGCAATTACTACTCATAACCATATTGCATGCAGTTAAAGGTTTACCATTAGGACCTTGTGCCTGTTGTGTTGCAAGGCGGTAGCCATATAAAGGGGCTTGAAATGTCTGGGTTTGGCCAGGGAAAGATCTGTGTCACATTGACTGAAAAAAATCAGACTGTCCTCCCAGTCAACACTTTACAAGCTTTGGAGTGAAGAAGAAAACTGGATGGATGGGACCAAAGAGGGAAGGAGCCCTGTCAGAAGGCTCCTCCAGCAGGAGCCCAGACACAGCATTTTAAAGCTGCCAAGCTGCACAGCGATCACTAGCATACCCCATAGGTTCTTAAGACAGGCTTTGAGTAGTCAAAGTAGACAAAGCCTTTGCCTTTAAGACAGGCCTTCCACCTGGACTATTAAAATGATGATTTTCCAGCATCCAATGCAGCCTAGGTTGAGAACACAAAACTTAACCTCTCAGAAACAGCAGAAGCTTGCACACTCTGAGTAGCCTGTAAACTTGCAGTCTGATCTACATACATGAAATCCTACAGGTATTAAAACAAGTATTAAAAATAATGAACTAAAATTCCATTAACAGATATTCCTGGCAAAATATACATGGGTTTGGGAGGAAAGGAAAATTTACTTAATAATTCACTTAGAAAGGGTTTGCTCAGTACATCCTACTTAAATGCTTTTAAATGCTCATTTTTTCCCCACTTTTACTCTTTCTTAGCTTTCAGCTATCCTTCACCTTCATTGAAGTAATTCTCTAAAGGTGCAGTTGAAAAGCTAAGTTAAGACAGAAATGACTCTCTTGATTTCAAGAAAGCTATATTTTCACCAGTGTACAAAAGCCTGAGTCTGATAACTTCAGTCTGATTTCAGGGATGCTAGGGTAAGAAGGAATACAATCCAACTGGTTTTATGATACACCAGCATCCTACTTTATCAATTGCATAGTGTTTATTCTTGATGTGTTGTTGGGAAACACAGTACAAACTTTGACTCTAGAGCTGTTACTATAATCCATGTTTTATCAATATGGGGGGATATAGAGGGAAGGTGGAAATTAAAGAGAACTATGTCCTTGGAAACTTTCATAGCAAAAAAAATTAATAAATCAGCTCATAAATTTATGCTCAGAGGTGGAGGACACCGATATATTAAATCACAGGAAAATTAATCTACTAATTAAAAGAGAAATATCTACTTTCTAAAAGCTATTTATTTCAAGTTGTTTGTTTTAAAGTGCCCAATCTGGTCTCAAAGTCATGCAATTTCCATGGAAATGGGGTATCTCAAATTTTGTTGAATAATGTTGCCATCCACACAGAACTAAAATAGATTTTCTCTGTTCTTATTTGCTTGTACATTCTAAATAGAGAAACTTAATAGCACTGAAATTTTCCCAAACAAATAACCATCAAAATTCCTTTTCTGGTGTTTTTTCAGAAGCTAAAACCTACATTTAGTTTTAGCAACTATACCAGAGACTGAGGTCTACTAGACAAATCTGAGGGCAGATTTTTCCTCTTAGATTTAATAGAATAGGAACATTAGTATTATTTAATCCAAAATAATGCAAAATTTCACAGTACGAAAATTCAGCATGACATGTCATTTTTCATTATATTAATTCCCACAGCAATAGAACACCTTACTACACATTTGCCTTTTTATAGAATTTAAATTGGTGCTTAATTTTAAACAATTGCTCGTGTTTTGTCACACTGGTGTTTTCACATTCCTTTTGGTCCTATTGAAATAAGGGTTTTTTTAAAAAGTGTTTGCACTACCTCATGATATCATACATGAGAAGTAACAGTACAGCTGTTTTGTTCTGATCTGGAGGTGTAGTCACTACCTTCAGCACTGTGTACTGCATAACAGCAGATACCTTGTCCAAAGAGGCGGCAGTCACACATTTGTTCTAGCTTGCTTTGAGGATTGAGTATTTAGAAAGTCAAATAGAGATGAAAAAAATGAACATACAACTTTTCACAGCCTCAACCTCTGACTCTTCTGTTCTAATGTATCAACTTTTTGGCCCCCAACTAGATAACTGCAAGACAGAAAACATAGCGCAGCCAAGCTTGCCATCCATTCCCACTGAAAAGAAAATATTTATATAGGGTACAATAAGAGAGTTTTGGCTATTTCCTCACTGTGAAAAGGTGTGTATATAAGTATTAACAGCAAGATAGCTAATACACACTTACTGTGTCAAGAGAAAACCTTTTTACAGACAAGGCTCTAATTTCAGTATACAGAAAAACAGATGAGATAAGCTACAAGTAGATTTATAGCAATGATCTCACTAGCTGTCTTGCTGGAACTGGCTATGACTACTCTCAAACAGAGTTTATTATCTAGCAGTAAAAAGTCCACCTATTTTGCAGCAAAGATATAGCCAAGGAAGCCTATTCAGATGTTTTGTGTCCTTCCCACTCCCCCCAAAAAGCATTCTTCTTCAAAGAATAAACCACAGAGCTCCCTAAAAAACTTTCAGATACTCTGACATCAGCTTGCTTCCCAATAATGCCATCTCTAAGTCTCTACCATCAGTAAACAGACCAAACCATCACCCTCTCAAAGCTGTTTCTCATCTCTCTTTATAGAAAGACACTGTAGTAAGATGTTAATAGGATATGTTAATACAGAGCAAGAGACTGAAAATGAAATTCATTGGGCTCAAAGAAAATACACTGCTCTTAAAAATACCAGGAACTATTTTCTACTTTTGTTTTTAAAATATTGCCAAGAAGTATAATACATGCACTATAGAAATTAATGTTTCAATTTTTATAAAACTGGTCAAAAAAGCAGGGTGACCTTTAGATTGAAACACTAGATTTTATATTTTATCAACCATGATTAATCAAAAGGATAGTCCAGAGAAGTTTATTTTGGGATTTAAAGTAATTTGTGAAGATTTTTTTGTTACTGCTAGGGTTTGAGAACACTGTTGTTCTCAAGGGAATTAAGGTCTGCCTCTTCCCTTGTTTTGACTAAACAACTCAGAAATGGTTTCCCTTTTAAGAATAATCCTAAAATACCATAGTCAAGACATTTAATAATCTTTTTGTTTCACATAAACTACATTGAAAATTTATTCAGATTTTTCCATAAGCTTTTGTCCATTTTCTTGTCATATGGCAGCTTACTAATGGTTCAGGAACCAGATTTTAAAGATATTGGAAATACGTCCATTGACTTGAAGAAGTCATTTATTTATACTTTATTCTATTAAATATTTTTCAACTCCTGAAGTGCTTTTTCAAACACAATTATAACCAAAGCCATGCACAGATTCCTCTGGTTTAACTTTCTTCAAACTGTGATTTCCAGCATCTAGAATTTCTTAAGGTATTACATGAGCTTTGGAAATAAAAATATGTAACAAATACAAGCTGAACATAATGTTTCTTTAAGGAATATCACCTAATACTGAAGATATCAAACTATTATCAGCATTAAACGATGCTGTTACAGCTTTAATAGCAGGTTACAAAGCTGGAGTGGAGGAACAAATGCAGAGACCTGAAAGTTCAAAAGATCAATAGATAAGCAGCATGTTATATGATAGCTGAAATGAGATCCTCTGARAAATAAATCTTTTACTGTAATAAAAAAGTATGTCTATGTGATTTGAGACCAACTTTAATATAGGATTAGACTCCAGATATGCAATCTGCAAAATGCTGGTGTTCAGCAAGTAAGTGAACCATCTTTAGTTTACTTAGCCATTGATTTTACAGAAGTTTTACAAAAAGCTCTTCTTCCTCTAGTCCTCTCCCTGTGGGAGGAAGGCAAAATAAATACAATAAGGAGTACTTCCTCTTATGGTGTAGTACACTACTAACTCTGGACAGCTACCTTTCCTTCCTCTGCATTTATTGAACAGTCAAAATAAAGATAATTCAAAAAACATGTCCTTTTGTTAGATATGTCTACTAGTTTTACACAGATAGAATTGCAGACACTTTATGCAGGATTCTAATTTTAACTATGAAATCACTCCTATGAAAGGGGCTCAATGAAAAAGTAAAATCTGAGCTTGCACTTTTCAAATGTCATTTACCACACACTTGCTTTTTGTATGTTTGTTTACTATTTCCAGCATTCCACATCCTGCCAAATGTCAAAACTGCTCTGACTGAATTGTCAGATGTCCAGAAAGCAGAGCAAGTGATCACTGGGCATGCATCAATTAATTCTATATTAAAGACATGGCAGGTCTGATGCACCTCTGATGCAGATTCACTGCACACACAGTCAAATCAGTTTTGTGCCATAAATCCAGTGTGTGCAGTGCATGTTGGACTTGCCATGCATACAAACATGCTCCGACTTCCCAGAATGGAAAAGAGGAACACTGCTTTTTGAAGGTTCAAATGATGGCCAGTTTGAAAAACTGAGATAATTTACAGCACACATACAGAGAGAGATACAGGTGCAAAGTTAAAGGCTAGAAAATAATCTTTATAAATCAATACCTCAGAATATTAAACTATTAAAGAAAAGTTTATAGAAACTGGTTCCTGGTTTTACTAATTTGAAAATTGTGTTCAGTCATTACTCCTTCAACTAGGTTGCCAAAGCTTCTCAAACAGAACTACTTACAAATAAAAGTAAGCCCCTTTCTATTCAAAAAGATGAAAATATGCATCCACACAACTGCATTTATTTTTCCATTTCAAAATATGAAGGGATTTTAAGGAGTAATTCACAGGGTGTAAAACTTTAGTATTCTATTCACTCATAAAAGGAAGTTAATTCTCTGCATCTTATCTAGGTTTTTGCTTACTCTTCCTTCCACATCTTCCCCCCCCAAATCTCATTGTTTGAACATGTTATCACTTATTTTCTTTCCATTGCTTTACTTAACAATGTAGACAGATCCTTCTCCTTGCTCCCGTCCTCTGCCTTCCCTGAGTGAAAGGCTACTGGAAAGACAGACAAATAGGAAAAGCCATTAACAGCAGCTCACTTTGCCCTGGTCTTGGCCTTTACACAGATCAGTGCAACATATGGCTTCAGACAAAAGCAATACATTTGAGCAGGTTCTTATTGAGGAGGGCACACTAAAACACTACCGCTAGGTATACCAGTGGCCTTGACACACCTGAGTGCATTGCTGGATTTACACTTTGGTCCTTAAAGCATGAGAGCTTTTAATCTTTCAAATCTTTTAAGCAGTGCTTGTCAGACTAGGGGCAGCAGCCTTTGGGAGGGCAGAGGCACAACAAGCAAGTCCAGTTAATTTAGAGCCTGCTTGTTGAAATTGGGAAAAAATTGTGTCAAACAGCATTCACTCGGAAGGGAAGAACAGATCAAAGCTGTACTCATTTGCTAAGTTGTACATTATCCCACAAAACATGATAGGGGCGTCCATACTGGACATGTGAGAGGTCATTTACRACAGATCGAATAAGAGCTCTGACTCAGGCAGGTAAGCAAACAACTGTGACACTAAGCTACACCTGCCCTCCTCCTCTTCCTCAGATGTTTGATAGCTATGCCTCTGCTGAGATGACCATTGATCACAGAGTCAGCAAAARGGAACCTGGGATGATCATTCAGCAACTCCAAATCACAGCCTGGCATCTTAATGCAAGCCCAGTCTCAACAACTGTTTAAATGAGGGTGCTGGATATGAACTGGTGCAGGTGGGGCAGAGGCACCTGCTCTTGTCAGCTGTTACAAAGGTGATTACTCCGAACAGAGGGATGACAGCAACAGCTAAATGCTACAGGAAGGCTGAGCAAATATCATCTGCTTGCTACCTTAGCCCTACTTTAGCATACTTCTCTCAAAGCAGGCAGAAACCCTTTAAACTTTTAGACCATATTTTCAATTGATGGAAATATGACTTCTATGAAAGAGTGCAGCCATATACAGTATTGCCAAATAACAGTGAGAGTGCTACCATCCCAACTCCTTCAGACTTCATTATTGTAAGCACTAAACTGCTGCATCTGTCCATATAACCATACTAAAAAGGGTTTTGTTGATTTTTTCTAGATTAGATGGCCTTTTCTTCCACCTGGAGTGTCTTCTCCACAATTAAAACCACAGGAAGCCTTTATATGTAGTATGAAGAAGCATAACATACATCGCCTTTCATCTCACAACCTTTGAATGAGATGGACAGAATAACAGATGAAACTTTAGTGTTTACCTAAACAGCTTGAAACTCACAAAGTCGTGCTCTATCCAAAGGCAACTTATTACTAGAACAGCTATAAACAAGATCCAACACCACCATATTTCCCTTCCTTCCCTTCTTTCCTCCCAGAAATTTACCGCTGGAACATACAGAACTTAAGTGAAATCCATTTTATCCTTTCTATAATGCTGAATTCACCAGACACTGGTAAAACTTCAGCTTCTCAAAGAATGAAACTATTCTAATTTGCATGCTGATTACTCTGACAGGTAAGTGTATGTGTGTTTATATATATATATACATATAAAAACACATCTCTACACACAAAATCCTGCCATTTCTATTAATTCACTGTGTAGCTAATATAAATTCAGTCGAAACTCAGATTTCATGTTTATAACTTGATAAATTAGTTTAGTGCTGCTGTGGAGATAGAATCAACTGCTGTGTTTACACTGCGTTGCCTCTTCAACTATGACTATGTAAAAACAGCATTTACTAAAGGAAATGGAAATTCACTTTGGTCATGAATGCTCTGCTCAAGTAAAAGTTCTGGAATTTAAGAAGCACTTAGTTGCTGCATTAGGCCTTTTAGGATGTTTCAGCGTCTCGATTGACTGTAATACCAATCTGCTCAAGTGCCCTGTTAATGACCTTCCATCTCACAGCAAGCTTAGGAATTCAGTGTTTATACTTTTTTTTTAACTACACCATGAACAGACTGAAGGACAGATTCTTCTCATTCCATCTCTACTGTGGCAGAAGGGTGTAAACTGTTAACATAATTTCAAGCAAAACCCTCTAACCTTAATGCCTCTTAATGAAAGCAGTTATTAACAAAAGTTTAAAAAAGGAGGGATCCACTTAAAGGTTTACATCTCTTATTGTTCAACATCCTGTAATTTTAAGTGTTCTCTCTAAACAAAAAATGTTTTATATACATTAACTTCCATCTTGTAGCATGAAGAGAGTATTATCGATTTAGAACAATTATATACGTAAAATGCAGTATGGATCTAGACTGAGAAACACCATCACCCTTTCCCTAAAATACTCTCCAGATTTTTAAGATAAAAAGCAGGTAGTGTAATGTAAACTTAGAGGACCAGATCTTCAGCTGATGCCACTGAGATAACTTCACTGCAGTCAAGAATTTTAGCGATATCTGACCCAGAATACCTGCTTTGCCAGCAAACATGAATATTTAGCCAGTCATCTATCCTGCTGTCTTCACTTCATCAACTCGGCAAAGAGCATGAGAACTTATCTGAGATATGTAAATAGTACYGACAAGCAGCTAGTGAAATTTTACTGTAGTAGTCTCCAGTACAAAATTCAGCTACAGCATTACAGAAAATTCTAAGGCCAAATTCCATTAGTTTATCTTTCTTCACAGGCCTCACAAGAGAAGTACTTTTTAGTCTTGCATACTTTGTTTCCACTAAACTGCAACACAACCCAGTGATATTTCATATCTATGTTAAATTCTCCCAGTTATCATGAGAAAAACTAAATTTGAAAGAAATAAAATCTTGGGATAATCTCTAAAAGTTCTAAAAGCTGAACTTCAATTATGGAGAGTAATATAGACTTTTGAAAGTAGCTGCCCTAAAAATAATTCGCTTCCCCCTCCTTTACCACCCCTCCTCCAGTAGAAATTTGAGAATTGGCTTGCTTTTAGAATTGTTTTTGCATATACAGGAGAATAACCACTGACTTTGAACAATGCAAATTCATTTAGGATATGAATTGTTATACCCCTCGGTGGACTATAGAGACAGTATCCATTCCAGGATTATCGCTATCACTATCACAGTACTTCAGGCAAATTTTGCTTTCAAAATATTTGTAACGATTCATTTATGGAAGGTAGCACATGCAGTTTTTGACAGATTATGGCCTTTTCTATGTTGTAACATGACAATCAGACACATGCAAGCATACAGTTAGAACTTTAAATTGTGAAAGAACTTGGTTCAGTTTAATTTTCATCTCATTCATAGCATAGATCACCTCAGACAATATGTCTAATTTAATGCCTGGTACCTAAATAGGGCCAGAGGGCAGATACTGCCCCTGAAGTCAGTGAGAATATTGCCACAGATTTTAAAAGGACAAATGGGTTTGCCTCTTATTAAACTACAGTCTGACTGGAGTGTGAAATACTGTATTTGTGTATTAATTCTATACGGCAGAACAGATGGAAAGACTTAGCTAATACTAGCTAATACTTAAACCAGCCTAGTAACATCAGGTTTCATTTAAAAAAATGCTATTTTCAACAAAATGTTCTCCATTAATACATTTTTTGAAATGTTTAATACAAATTTTTTTAAGTGTACTGTAGAGGAAAGAGTATTTATCAAATATTTATACCTCTTCTTTCCATATGCGTTCAAAGTCCCTTATCTTCATTTTTACCCCATTAACAGGCTCTTTAGGAATATTCTTCTTTAGCGTTTCTTATACTCATTTCTAACATTGTGGAAATATGTTTCTGAAGTGTAGTAAGTTGTTAATTAGGTACCTCTCACCACAACTGTGAACAGGAGGCCTCAAGGCAAAAAACAAAGCCAATTATATTTAGTATTGATTTTATGCTAAAAATTTCATTTCAATTAATACAAAGCACCTGATCAGATTCAATGAAACTTGGGGTAAGTATTATGGCTATAGCTACAAATTTAGGGGTGCATTTTAGACACAGCACACAATAAGCAAAAGGGACTTACAACCCCATTACAATAGAAGCATTTAGCAAAAAGCCCTTAAAACCAGAAGCCACACTTCGTAAGAATCGAATTTCTCAAATAAGTAAAAYAAACCTGTGAACATTTCTGAGAGTACTGCACAGAGGAAGCCATTTTCTGCGCACAGCAGAAGTTAAACTAGCTTTACAAAATCCTAGGAACTAGGCTATGTACTCTTGAGCACCATCTACTGACATTACCTATTTACATATTTACAGAAATGGCACTCAAAGGTGTACCCAGCAGAATCTTCTAAATAGTTCTGAGGGAATAGACAGCACTGACAGATTAGCTCATACACACTCTTTCTTGGCACAGAGAACTTACACCTGTAACACAAAATCAAGCCTCCTGTGTTTCAGCAAACAAGTCATGCAAACCATTACACCATTAGGTTCATCCGCTAAAACGCGGGCCTAAAACTGAGGGCTTTTTAGCAATGATTTAGACCCCTAGTTTTTCATTTTATATATTGAGAAAGACCAGTGTGGAAAAAAGGACACAATAGAGTCTTTGTAGTTGTGGGTTTTTTTTAAAAAAAGCAGAAACTCAACCAATCTATTGTTCATTTAAATTTAGAACTCTTGTTTAAAATACAGCTAATCCTTCAGTAAAAATTAAACAGCTTTTTCTATAAAAATATTAAAAATAGCACAAATGGGACATTACAGTCAAATGTTAATTTTTAGATATACCAACATTGTGTTGCATTCTTACAAACAAAATATTCTTTAGAATAGAAGAAACTTCATTTAACACACCTTACCGTAAATGAAATGGCATTTCTCAAATTTTTGAAGCTCAAGTATTTTTAAGTTTTCTAAAGCATCTCACAGCCCTGCTGTGAAACTTTTCATCACCAAGAGTTTAAGAAACATGTAGTTGAAACATTAGGGAATTTTGATACCATTAGGTCTTCTGATTTTTCCTGTCAAATCTTTCCTTATTGGTAAATACTAGGAGATACAGGGTTGTCCCACGAGACTAGAGGCCTTGCAAATCAGTTTATGGGAGGAGAAGGGGAGTTAGAAACCAGTCAGATTCATCCTCGTTCTTGTCCAGATTTGGAGATGAGATATGGCTGGAGTGCACACCCAGACCTAGGATCACTGAGAAATTCTCAATATTTTTTCATTACTAATCAGGAAAAAAGATTTGGGAATTTCCTGCAGAAAATTCTTAACACTTTCTGTTTAAGAAAAATGAAAACATTTGGATTAGTTTTTCCATAAAAAAAGAAGCTTGCTTTCTGAGTTCCTTAACTCTGCAGGGAGAGTCTAAAAATCTTGATTGCCTCCTTTCAAAACTGCAACCTTTTTTCCAGACTTCTCTGGGAAAGCAAGGATTTTTACTTAGGACAGATCTCTGGAGGCTTCCAGGCATTCAAGCTCAACACTCTGAGTAGAGCAAGAACTCCTGCAGTCTGCAAGCTCTGAACTTCATGGCAAAGGGCAAAAAACACAAAGCCTTTAACCCTGAGGTAATAATGTACAGGACATTGTTTCCCCAGACCCTAAAAGCAGTGATTTATTCTTCCAGGGCTTTTCTTAGCTGCTTTATGTTGTTGGTTGTGTTTTTAATTCTATCTGCTTTCTGAACAGGCCCATGCTGTATACTCCCTCCCCTCCCTGCATTGCAGGATCTGATCCCAGGAAAGCAGCAGGCTTATACAGCACAGGAGAATAGGGACAGATGGGCAGGGCAAGGAAACTAGACTGCCCCTTGGCTGGGGAAACCACCACGGCCATTTGGGAGTAGGCATTTGTAAACCAGAAAACTGAGTTGTGGTTTGGGAGTTTTAAAGATGCATGTGATGTGGCATGGAACAGTGTTCCAGCATTTCTGGCCTGTGGGGAATAAAGCTCGTGTAAGGATATTCATTGTGATCTCTCACAAGATGAAACTAATGCAACTTATTAGACTACATGACGTATGGAATGTATTGATATTTCTCAATGCATCTTACATTCACCATACACCAATTATTTAACTTGTTTCACTGTAATTTATAATCTCATGCAATACTGTGTTTTCATAACATTTACAAAACTACCATCCACTGATAGGAAAATCTTTACATATAGAAACTCATCATGCAAGTGACTAAGAATTTCTGAACTGTTTTTGCTTGTAGACTATTTAGAACATAACTAGTCGTAAATGGTATTAAAAACACCCATTTAGCTCAAATTTGCTGAACAGAGAAAGTTACTAACACTTGTGGGAAGTTAAGCAAGCAGTTGATTGTTTGACTGAATTGACACCTTTATACCAGCTTTTTAGGCTCAGTTGAAGTGACCACTTCAATGTCAAATAGTTTTAGCACTGCCATTCAAGTATGAAGATTGATACTCTTCACTGTTTGTTTTCTATGTACAAAACAATTCAGATTACTTCAAGTAGCCACTTATATGTGTAAATTTGTTCACAGATAAGAGTCATTTTTCCTTCAAACAAGCAAATAAAGATTGAATAGTAAATACAAGTGTGAGTTAACATCTCACTATTTTACAGAATTATGATAGAAAATTTGGTCACAAGTGAACTTTAGCATAATTTTTTATAAGCAATTAACAAGCTGCTGCAATTTCTAGGACAAGAGAAAACATTCTAAAATGGTGGAAATATTAAAAAAAAATCTTATTGCATATGATGCCTGTATGAGTAACAATCATCCCCTCTTTTTAGAAGAAGTGTATGTAATACATATCCTGGAAGCTACTTGACTTTAGAATAACAACAAATTGAATCCTATGCAGTAGATTAAAAGTACAATGCATTAAGTATCCACCTCAAACAAAATTACCCTACAAAGGTACTCTTAATTAACCACATATTCTTCCCAGAATGTGACACATCAGAATAAAAATAAAACTATAAAAGTAAAATCTATACASAAGCATAATGAACATATGTTAATTCCAGGTAAGGATCTGGCTTCTTATATATAGTGAAGTCAGGAAATTTCTTCAGATAATATGTTTTGGGGATAAAACAGATTCATTGAAGTATGTTTTCCATGAATGCCTACCAATTATTCAGCTGTGGATAGTGAAAAAATGTTTGCAAACATCACTTCCCACACACATCTTAAGCATCAAAATACCTTTGGAAAAGTTTCTTTCCTTTAATACCTCTGTGTGTGTGTGAGCACGCGTGCACATGTGCATGCATGCACATGCATGTGTAAACATATACATAAATATAAATATAAAGTCATCCATCTTTAAAAGATCAATCCCAGACAAGGTATTTTGAAAGTGATAAACCAATGTGTAAAAATTTATTTCATTTCAGACTGGAAGTCTTTTATAAATTTTCAAGACAACCCAAAGATACTCCCCCACAACTTGTAATTAAACTATTAGGGGACTCTCTCTGCAGTGTGATTGTTGTGCAAGCTTTCAAGCCCCAGAAAAAAGCCAGTAACTCTTTCCAAGAAAACCAGCTGAAACTTATTGGACTTCGGTCTCAAGTAAGGCATGCATTATGTGCATAGGCCTGTCTTAGCACCCACCAAAATTCCTATTCATACGCCACCCTTCAAACCCTCTCCCCCTCAACATGCAAGTTCTTCCCTAAGAAGTGGGAAACACAATTAAGTAGTCTGCTCTGTTCAGAGCAGCAATTCTGAAACAAAACTGGCCTCACAGGAAAGACTACCAAAGTTATCAGACCGCAGAACTATCCTGAACATCTGTCAGTGTTTCCTTCAGGAAGTTGTGTAGGCAAATATTTGCTGGCCCAGAAATAAGAAATAATCCAAGTGTCTCTCAAGAGCTACTGTCAGTACCCACTTAAGCAGAGGAATTTTAAGAGGTTTCCTCATCAGAAGTGATATAATTACTGGGCTACCCAGCAGAAGGGACAGCATCTCTTCCTCTAACACAATCAAGTCCTTCATTTTGGTAATATTGCAAGTGCTCCAAAATATACCATTTTGAAAGTCTTAATACAGTTAACTTGCTTTTCCAAAACATTTATATTTCTTTTTTTGTGAAAGGAAATTCTAATCACATTGACTATTGAATAAAATATATTTGAATTTTACTTTTTGAATACTAACCTGAAAATCAATTATTTGCAAAGTCTGAATATGAACTCCAGAAAAGGTATATGCATCTACCAAGATGCATTTTATTTTTCATCTATCATTATTTACTACATTCATGTGTCCCTCTTTTTTGATTTCTTCTCCCCAGCCTTATTGATTTCTAAATTCCAGCATGTGAATTATTTTGCCTAGGATTTTCCCAGTGATAATGTATGCAAACACTTTGCTACTGTGAAAATAGCAATGTTACTTTTTCCTTCTTTTTTAAAACAGACTATTTATGTGGTAAGTTTTCATGGAAGCAGCATAATAGGTAAACCAAATGGTGCTGAAATAAATGACCAAATATCATCTGTCCAAGAAATAGTAATATATTTTACTTCTGAATAAAAGAAAGCAGTGACAGTCATCAGATGAAAGTACTAGGTGCACACTTTAAGCCATTTGATATATTTCAATTGTCAAGTCTTTGCTGAAACACAAGGTAAGCACTATACACTCCAACAACTCATTTCACAGTRTGCATGTCACAGAAGTTTGGGGAAGACGCAAGAAGTTTTACATCTTCTGCTTCTGTAATTCTGCTAGTCCTATTGTTAACTGTATTGCTTAGAAAGGTTCACACAGTATCTCCTCTCCCCAGTAATGAATGAAAAGCACATACCACCTTTGCAGATTTCAGAAACTGCAATTTGTGCCATAAAGTACATCCTTTACTCCGATTGGATTGAGTGTACTTCTCATGCTTCTGTTAGAGGGCCTGGTACCATCTCCAAAGTATAAACACAGGAGAAAGTAGCAGAACTGAAACTTCTAAGTCATTTAAGGACTTTTTAAAGTTTCAAATGCGCCTTCTTGGGGAGAGGTGTGAAAGCTCAGAAATCTTTTCACTAGTCATTCTTTCACATTTTCACATTTCACTTTGATAGCTGTAGTGCAACTCCATTCTTATTTATTGCCCTATGTTGATAGCCAAACCTTTCCAACACCACATAAGTTTCAAGGTAAAAGATGAAAAGTTATACATGGATCAAGAAGCATACAAAAAAGTAGCTTCCAAAACAATTCTAATTCTGCAGAGGACAAAACTGCTTTCCTAACAACGTTCACATACTTTATAATTACTTATATTGATGCTAACCAAAGGACAGACCTCTGTTTTTTATATTTTAATTTTATCATCATGCTCAATCTCAGTAAATCTGAAAAACACTTGCCATATATTGCTGTGTGTGTATGCCATACATTCACTGCTCGTTCTTCATCATGCAACACTACCTGAATAGTACTTACAGCCCAGAACCACTGCATCAACCTAAGGAAAGCATCATTGCAAAAGAATCAGCTGAATTCAAATCAATTTTCACTGCAAAAATAATCAATTTGTTAGGCTCTGTCAACACATCTGGATGGGGAGTTCAAACCTGTTAGTAGTTTAAACCTATACAGAAGATTTCACATGTCAAAGTGGCAACCAGATGGACCACTTTAGCTCTGCTTTTATTCTCTTCTGCATACCAAGCCTCAATATGGGTGTTACCTTATCCCAAGGTAAATTAACCTATTCCCAGAACATTCCCCTCGTCCCCACACTTTTTCAAAATCAGCAAGAACATACATGAATATTACCACAAGAATGCTCTAACACTCTCTGGAGGCATACTTGGCCCTGTTTACTTACTTCAGTTTTTGTTATCCAGGCTGTTTTCACGAGGCAGAGTAGTAGGTCTGTCCTGCAGAGTTATCAGGAATTTACCCTTCCAGGATTCTAAGAAAATAATCCAAAGTAAGCATTCAGTTCCTCTTTCTTCCAGGGTTTGCATGTTCACAGGTCTCAAAAGCCCGTTCAACTTGGCTTACCTGGTAACTGCCTGTTAAGAGCAGAAGTAGGCTCTATGCTTTGTCAGGAGCTTCTTCACAGAGCAGCTGCTCACCAAATTGAGCTTCTTTTAAAAGCCAGTCCTCACAGATTAGCTATAGCAAGCTACTCTGTCCCATAGTAATTTATCAAGAGAAGAATTTGAATATTCTAAACTATAGCCTTACTACAAAATAAACTAGGGCATCCCATCTGAATTCTTATACACCAGACTCACTCATAACACTATTTTATAAAAATTGGCAGAGATGTCTCAGATATTCCCATAAAAAGCAACTCACAAGTTCATGTTTATATACACCTTTTCCTATAAGTTTGCTCACTATTGATGAGTGGCTGAATACAAGTCTGCCCTGTCCAAAGATGCATTAATTGCTTAGTGACAAACAAACTGTCAGGGTTGTGTGATAGCTCAAAGTGTGGGGGGGAAAAAGTCCTCAGGGAAAAGAAGTTACATGCTCTTAGAAGCAGAAAGCATGTCCAGGAAAGACTACTACACAATGTTTTGTGACTTTATCCCTACCTTTATGAAAACAAGGCTTGAGTCAGTTAGAAGACGATTGTTTTCTCCAGTAAAAAGCAAAACAAACAAACAAAAAACAAATGAACAAAAAAACCCACACTACCATTGGCATACTCTCAGCCTCTTGCTTCAGTGGCAGCCTCATCTTTCTGGTAACTTCCATAAAACAGAAAACTTCTGTCAATAATTTATTAGCCTCTGAGCAACACATTTGGTATATCATTTGAGCATAATAATCTCAACACTATCCATGGCGCAGCCTGGATCTCTGAGGGCCAGACAGTCAAAAAGCATGAGGCTTTTCTTCAGTTATATTAAAATAATTTAAACATGGCTGTCTTGACACAAGAACAGTCTTGAGTCAACTCTACATTAGAGAGATTGCTCCCAGCTATTGTGCTGTATGCCACAAGTATTTCAACATAGGTGAGACATCGTAGTTTCTCTGATTACCCATTTTTGCAGGTTTTATTACTGCTGAAACTCATTAAGATTTGGGACTCTGGTCACTGGATTTCTTGTAGGCCCGCATCCATGTGTACAAACATACAAACTCATAGTAAGATTGGCTTCATAGCTCAAACTCCCATGACAGCTGTTACTTCTTACATGAGCTATTACTACCACACTACTGCTGACTGGCAAATGAAGCCATTCTCACCCATTGCAGCAGTTGTCATTACTACTGCATGACCTCCTTTTACCAGTTTTCAGTCACCCAGGTGAGAGTTTTTCCTCCCTTTAAACTCTTCAACCTGCCTGGAGGACCATTCAAGTCTTCATCAGTTGTCAATACCTGCACACTAGAATTCCTTTAAATGCGCACGATCTGCACACTTCGCTTTCATCCTTTCTCAAAGGTACAACTGTTCCTGCTAATTAGCCAATGGAACCGCAGGGTGCAGCTTAACAATATGGTTAAGACAATTTAAAGGCCAGCTGACACAAAAAGAGGAAGCCCAGCCACACATTCCCACCACTTCCCTAACACCATCTGACCCCTCAGGGAGTAGGGTAGAAAGCCATCCCAACAAGTGAAAGAATGCAATAATCTTCCCCAAACTAGCTAGTGGTAGGATTAAATAAGTATTAGTGCCAGAAGAAGCACAAAGCGAGACTGGGGAGGAAGGAAGTAGGAACATCCCTTTCAGCAGGGGTTAGCCTTTTGATTGGCCTTGTCTGTATTGTCACACTACAGCTGAGAGGTGTGTTTCATGAGCAACTGAGCAGACTTAACTGCTTTCTGATGCTAAAAGGAGCAGTCCCATTCTCCTCTCCCTTGCATTCCAGCTCTGGCACTTCTCTGACCCCTCAGTAAACTGACTCATTAATCCAGGAGAAAGCTATTTGCTTTTTTGGTGGGTTAGTTTACTGCTGGTTTAATGAACTGGATTGGCTGAGGGAGAGGTCAGAGAAATGCCAGTCAACAAAAGCAGGAGCAGTGAAAACACACAGGCAGGGGAAGGGAAGGGAGCAGTGCTGCCTCCCCAGCAGTGCAGCCCAGTGGCTCAGCACGGGCCAGGCCATCCCACCGGACTGCGGTCCGGCCACACAGCCAACGGCTGCACCCCTCTGGCTTGGAGGAAAAAATGAGCCAGCAAGAAAATACCTCTGCCTAACTAACTGGCCACTCGTCCTTTTGGGACTGACTAATAGTACAACTGCAGCACAACTCGGTATCTGATAGTTATAGCAAGCTTTTTAAGGCAAAAACACACCTTTAACTATGCTACAGTCAGTTAAGATTCACCATCTCTTCAAGGTTTTCCCCCTTCTCAGAAAGGCTCAGATTAGAAGCTGCTCCCCGCTGTACAATCAGCCTCCTTTTTTTCCCCACATGTTAAGCCTACCTTAATACCCACTGAAACATCACAGCTCAGCTCAGTAAACAAACCTCCTGCTTCAAGGCCTCCTCCCTTGCTGGAGCACTCCAGCCTGCCACCGCAGCAGGCCCCGAAACACCCCTCACTGACCGCCACAGGCCCTGACCGCCATCGCGGCCCTGCCAGCCCTCACGGCCCGCTGCCATCACGGCCCCCACGGCCCTCACGGCCTGCTGCCATCGTGGCCCTCATGGCCCTCATGGCCCACTGCCATCGCAGCCCTGCCAGCCTTCATGGCCCACTACCATCATGGCTCGCAGGAATGTGGGCCGGGCCGGCAGCGCCCCAGTCCCCGGCCTGGCACAGCTCCTCCACCCTCTGCAAGAAATTACTTRCAGATCAGCCCTGAAGCTGTGTCCCTGGGAGCCCTGCATATCTGGAATGCAGACGCCTGCACCAGCCTTAGGGGCAAGCAATTGTTATGGGCCCTGTAGGTGGGGGGACATGCCAAAATCTCACCCCTTTTCCCCCACGGGGCTGACTACGCATCACCGTCTCCTCTGACCGCTTCTGCGAGGGCTCTTACCCGGCAGCAGGTTCGGGTGGTTATTGCTTGATTACTCTGACTGCACACTTGTGCGTGGGTTTCAGCACAGAAAAGCTCATAGGCAATTGTGGGCAGCAGCAGGTTAGAGCTCTTGCTGTGGCTTGGCTGTGTGTGTCCTACACCAGAAGAGCTCATCCGGGGATGCCATTTGCTGGAGGGGATGCAACGGTGATGTGGAAAGGCACTGCGGCATCCTGTGCGAGAGGCAGCCGTGCTGCTCCGCCAGCCTGCGGAAGTAGGTGCCTCCTCCCTCGAATGAATAGTCTGGCTACTGTCTGGGGGGTTGTGTGCTTGTTGCATTGGAGGAGGCTGGTTGGCGAGGAAGGGTGCCTTTGGGTAGTCTGGGGGTGGCGTGCCTGGACTGACTTATGTCCCATATACCAAATGCTTGGAAATTCTGAACACACGTTTCCAAAAGTTGTTAGATGATGTGAGCTTTCCCTATTGAAAACAATTTAGTTCAGTTCTGAACCGATGGAAGAAGGGAATGGGAACAGGTTCCCTTAGGTGATGACCTCTGTCATGTTTGCGAATCTGATGACGTTTTTTGCAAGCTTCTAGGAGAGGAARGAGTCTGTTAACTTTTTATGATTATAGTAGCTATATAATATAATTTATATCTGTACATTTGGGTTTAAGACAGTTTTAATAACTATTATATTTTTTTCCAAACTTTTTGAACCATTGTCTTAAAGTAATACCATTGTGTTGTGTATGCGTCTGCTCAGGCATACACTTCTAAAGTATTAAATCTTTTCATTGTGATATAGGGAAACAATCRTTACGACCTTTCCAGTCCCCTCTGTCAGCATCTACAGAACAGAAGGGATCCAGGTTGCATTTCCATCCTTCAAACAGCTTAAAAATTGTCGTTAGAAGAACATTAAATAAAACAGAAAAAACAATGAATACGCATATAAATAAATGTCAAGGGCATTATAGATCTTTTCTTAAATATGCTTAATAGAACACTCTGAAATGAAAGAAAATTAATATTGAGAAAAACAGTTTGAAAATTAAAATCTTCTAGTTCCGCAGTAACTGTAGGAATATATTACGAAGTTAGGCAGCAATCATATGCATAATTAAAGAAGTGATTATATGTATATTTATACCATCAATGTATAATCCTCAATTTGTTTAACATAAAACAGAACATCAAGGAAACGAGATTTTAAATTCCACTTGTTTAATATGGAACATTAAGTACACAAAAAATTGCTTCTAATTTTAAAGTGTATAACTTGAACAAAATTTCAAGGTGGAAAATATTTAGGAGGAAGTAATGAGTGAAAAGAAAAGGAAAATATTAATATGCTTTATAAACAGAAACTTCATTTATAATAATTAAGGTGTGGTATATTCCCATTTCAAATATTTGAAAAGGCAGTAATGCCAATTAAAAAGAYTTCTTTTCATTTTAGACTAAGAGGATAGTCAAAAATCTTAAGTATTGGCACAGAATTTTTGTCTGGCTCCAGCACATCAGGAAACACACAGCACAGTCATCTCCCTTGCAGCGTATATGTGTCTAATGGCAGTCTTAACATTCATTTATTTTCAGATTAATAATATGGTGTATTCTGTGTTTGTGATGACAAACTTGGGATTTTTGTGCAATACATTCAAGCTGATTAATACATTGAATGAGATTAAGAAGAAATCTTTAATCACTTTCTTGGAAGCATTGGAAGATGGTTTAAGTGCCTCCCACCCCAAACGAGAGTTTGGGAAAATACAGTGGACTCACTGTAGAAAAGAATGAAAGCGCTGCCTATTCCTAATCAGGGGTCTCTGTAAGGTGCTGTGGAGGTATATCCACATCTCCTGAGCGGAGCGGAGGAGCCTTGGTGAAAGTCCTGTAGTTTTGACAAAAGGTGATCTCTCCTTCCCACTAAGCACTAGATGTCATAGACACAAGCACAGTGACACCAGTTCACTCTTACTCCAATCTCGGATGAACTCTGCGCCAAAGATTTTTCCTTCATATTTTTCTTCTCACAGAGTGTAGAGAGAACTCATCTATTTTGATGACAGTATTTATAGTGTTTTCTTTCAGTCCCTTTAGAAATGGTGCCCAACTGTCCTGAAGGCAGGCTTTTTTTTTTTTTTTTTTTTGATTGGCAGCACTATCGAGGCTGTTCTAAGAATGAGTTAAGGAGCTATCATTGTAAACATATTACTCTGTCTTGCTAAGAGTTCTGTAGTTAATTGGATACTGGAAGTAGATATTAGCCCATTTTGTCAGTGTTATATGGACTTGATAGGATAAGAAGTCATCTGTCATCGAAATTAAAAGCATTATAGAACTTTCTGCACCCTTGATTCTGTTGCTGAAGGGATTCCAGCTTTCCATTGACCCTTTAGCAATCCTGTGCACAGATACTTATCATGCCACATTAACAGTCATCTGCTCTTGAGCAGGAAGGAAATAATGCTGTGTACAGAAAGTATGTACTTCCAGGTGAAGAAGTAAAAAAAATTACCAAGTATTAGCTTTTCATTTCCTTATTTTTCAGGGTTTGTCTTAAAAAAGCTATATCTAGATCTAAATATACATAGATGTATATAGTGATCTTAAAATTGTAATATATGAGGAGTTAAGCTGTGGTGACTATGAAATTTCAGTTTATATAGCATTTGTTAAAGTTTCAAAGTACTATAAATTAACATTTAACGTTACATTATATATTCATTATCATGTGAATTGTTTTACTATCATAATGTTTTTCTTTAAACAATTATTCAAGCCATTACTATTTGATCAATTAAATGGTTATTTATACATCTGCATTGTATATTGCATATTACTGTCATGTGAGAAAATAAAATACCTGACCACCTATAAAAAAGAACAATTGAATAAAAATGTAAACATAATGTAAACAATTTGAGGCTTATGTGTTAATTACAGTAACACTTCAAACTGCCACATGTAAAACATAAATAAATGCATATAATTAATGTAATTTTATATATCATGTGCCACCAATGAAGAAAAATACATTTTAAAATACTTGCTAAAGACTTTTTCAGCATACTGTAACATTTGTTATTTAAACATGTCAAGGAGTTTTAGAACAGTTAATACTCTATTACTCCTTTGTATTATAGGAAGAGAGTAATCTCTATTAATTGCTTACTTAGAAATGTTTCCTCTGACTTAAAAGTGTTCCTCAAATTAGTCTCTCTGGTTATCATTAGATCTGTGAGAGCCTGAAAAATCCAAGCGGTAGTGCAAGCCAGTCTCATTGACAGCTGCAAAAAAAATGGTAAGTCAATAGAATTATTAGAAGCACTTTTGTGAAAAAAAATTGTTATTTTTATATAAACATATTAGCAATGCTAACAAAGTTTAAAAACAGGAAATGGCATTTTGTGATAGGATTTAATCAATGTGTTGTATACTACATAACCTTGGCCAAAAAAACTTGTCAATTGGTCTTTACAAAAAAAGTTATAAGAGTTTGTGCTCATCTTTAAGTATTTAGTTCTTTAAATATCAAAAAATGTAGAAAGAGTGAAATAAAAACTTACACTTAGTTTATGCTTTACATGTTAAAAATATTTTAAAATTACCTAATGTGGAAATCCAAACAGTTCTCTGGTGTGATATATTCATATTAAATTGTATTCTGTAATTAATGTGCTGTTTTTCCTCTATGTTATCCTATATATTAGATCATTAAGGTTTAGTCTATAAGCCAAATATATCTCCTAGGAACCTCAAAAAGCACTGTGAAGGTATGAACAGTGAGGACAATGAGGCTTAACATACAAGCCCATATGCCCCAAGGAGTGATACTACCTGTTATGGTCTCTAGGTTCTGCCCATAGTTTGGGGTGGATCTCTGCTGATTTCTCTTGAAAAGAGGGTGCTCTGTATAAACCTTTGTTATTGATATTTTCTCTTTCTTACTGTAGTTTGGAAGTATCTAAATATTCTCAGATAAATATTACTACAGTTACTGTAATTCCAAATCACTTTTCAAATTTTTCACCACTCAGCTATTTGTCCTTAGAATTAATTTCTAATAATTAAGCATTGCATTATGTGATCTTGCCTGTGAAAGAAAAGATGTATGAGGTTGTAAAATTGGTTTTCACAAAGAACAACAACTGGAGAAAAAGCCTGAGATGATCTTAGGAACAAGTAACTCTATGGCACGAAATGTTACTTATTCATGTGTATTTCTAATGAAGTAGACCGTTACTACTTCTGATAACTCTTGCAGAGAATAATGTTCTACTTCAGTGCTATTTTAAGGTTTTACATAGAATTTAAATATTCCATCTGTCTTTTACTGGCCCATTCTTTTAGGCTGCATTACTTTTTAAGAGCAAATTTATGAATCTTGCAAATTAGCAAGTAAATAAATAATTATAATGCATCATAAATGTCATTTAATTTTTGTGAGTGGCTATTATTAAATAACATGAATTACACTTTTTAGAATACTGCCAGCTATTCTTGTGGTTTATCTTTTAAGAAAAGGGAATCTGAGTAAGAAGAGACCTCACTGCAACTGTCTGCTATTAAGCCTTTGCTGAGAATTTTTATGTGCCAATTATGGAGTGTTCAGATTAGCAAAGCATGAATTACCAAGGCTTTTACAGCAGTTGGTGAATATCAGTTTGAAGTACAAAAATAAAATAATTTGAAAGCATTATATAAAATACTTCAAACATACGCTAAGAAGAAAAAAAACCAAGTCCTTTTAAGTGCTATGACAGAATTCTTGAAAAATTAGCATGAGCTGAACTGTCCTTTTCATCATACTTACTATAGAAATTTCATTTTGGAAAATCTCAGAAATTGACACATGGGTAAGCTTTTATTTGATGCTAAAGGTGTAGAAGACAATTGATACTTCTCAGATTTTTATTTCTATTATATGACAGAATTCTCAAAATAATTTGGAAGGAACAAAATGTGTTCAAACCATTTTAAGGTAAAGAAGCAATATTAATTGACATATATTGCAACACTCAATGGAATATAGTGTGAAGAGTTACACTAAGTCTGTGTGAATTCATTCGTCAGTCCTGTCACTTCAGTTTTAAGATGTGTTATCTGGAATGATTTACAGGTACAAGGGACTAAAAAAGAAGACATCACCATTTCACACCAAGGAATGTTCCAATTATACTCTGTTACCTGTATTAGCAATTTATAATTTCAGCTATGCAAAGTATGGGGCCAAGGTTCTGTGTTGTTAATTGACATGGAAATGAATGTGCTAACATACTTTGCAATTTTTTTGAGATACTTAATGTGATAGGACATCAATATTTAGCAACTGTATGTCTGAATAACATGGAGCACATACAGTATTTGTATTTATAGATTCTATATAGTATAAAAAAAAATGTTAACAAATGGTTATATACATCAAACCGGAAGTTAAAAAATGACAAAATTTCTGGGTGATTTGGCATGAGGTATACTTTCATGAGTATTGCACAGTTCAGCCTGTGATATATATAATAATAAGTTGTTTTATCCTATGTAGGTTTCATTCAGTTTTTCTTTTGATTGCACACATCATTTAAATTCTATGATGGAAGTCAGACCAATACATCTTGTTCAGAAAATTATAAAAGATTTAAAAATACATTCCACAAAGTATTGTAGGTCATCAACAAAAGATTTTTTCTTGTAACCAGGGAAGATGTCAGAATGCAGAAATCCTTTAATAAACCAGATCTTTTGAACTATTGAGACACACTGCTGAGAATCATGGACACCTGCACTGACTTCTGCTTGTAGAGAGAGCATGTCTTGTAGAGTCTTACAGAAAACAGCTATATGTGTTTATAGTACTGCTTAAAATGTTCCAAATACCTGTGAAAAAAATCAGGAGTTCCCTACTCCAGACAGCTCACAAGCTTGAATTCTTTCTGTGTCCACTGAATGTAATTCATTTATAAAATTATATTTACTTCTGAAATAAATAATAACTTACTAATTTATTTAATACTGAAGTCATGACAAAACTCCTATTGATTCTAGGCAGTGTGGGCACATTAATTTTTTTTATCATCTCTTTGTTCCAGATTTTGAGAGACTAATTCTCCAAATAGCACCATACTCAATCCAATCAGCTTCAGATACAGCAAAAGCAATAAACTTGAAATTGATACAGTCATTGGAATAAACCAGAAAGGGAAACCCACAATCACAGCCAGGTTTATAGCTCATTGTTTTAAATTATTTATAGCTAATAAATAATGATAAGCGCTTAAGATCCAAATTGTTTCCATTGTAATCAAGCAGTGGTGTTGAATGATGGTCTTACAGTATGCAAGGAACAAACTTTATAGGGAAAGTTATTAGCATTACTGAAAAGCCGTGGGATGGAACAGACTCTTTTCCTCACCACCAAATGGCCTTACATGAGATAAGGAAGTTTTCTCCTGAGATTCCAGTGTGAGGTTCTAGCAGAGAAGAGCTGCCACTGACCTGATAGGATTGTGTGGGTTTTGTGAATGTGAACTGTTCAGATACACATAAGCACACATTCAAAATATATGAAGTGATACATTTTTAAATTACTCCCTTAAATTTTTCTTGAATAATCTCTCCTATGGTTAGCAGGCTTCCTTATGTCAATTACAGTTACTATGTGGATGGAAATAAGACATTAGAATGCATGTTATTATCTTATCTTATCTATCTTAATTCTTTCCCTAAAGTGATAACAAGAAGGAATGATTCCTTTAGCAGACTTCCTACTAGCAAACACCAGGTGTTAAGGAGACCGCAATTGTAATCCAAGGTCCATCTTGGAAGATGTTTTCAAACAAAATAGCTCAATCTAGAAAAATGAAGGCCTAACTTGTTCACATTACATTCTGGAGGCACTCTTGGAAGGTACTATTTCAGGCTGAACTGACCCCTACAAAAACACTGTGTATAAATGTTCTAAAAGAGCATTATTTTATGGAAAACAAAAATTAATCATTTAAATTGCCAATTTTTACTAATTATCAGATGACAAGTCAAAGAAGACATCAGCGTACTACAGCGCATGTAAACTTGAATCAGTCAGAAGGAAAGATCTGTTTGAAGGACTGGGGCCTTTGTAGATACTTCCTTGATATGAAGCCTTATAGAACAGCATTTTGCTCATCTTAATCAAACAGAGAAAAACATACAGCATAATGAAAGCAATGTCCATTTAAGACTAAAAGAAATTGATTTGAAAGTTGGAAAGTATGGAATGATGTACCTCACAGAGATTCTTTGGGTTTATTTAGGTCTGTGCTGTAAGTAATTATTGCTGAAAGGAAAAAATAATATAAATTAAAGTTAGAAAAGAACATGGCGATAGAGCAAATAGAAGGAACTTACTGTATATGCCAAAAATGTCTCCTCTCTTTTCTAAGGAGCCAAGTACAGACAAAAATGTATAGTAAAACATTTTATTTTGGCAAAAAAAATTTGTTCTCCTTGTAGACAACTTGTAAGGCAGAAATGGTCCTCTAAAGATCACTGAAGAACTACCACTCTTTTGTTGGGTAGATTCAATAAAATGTGTAAGAACCAAACTCTTTTCAGGCTCATATTCAACTTATTGATGTCATGGGAAGTTAGGAGGCTGAACACTTGGTTGGACAGGTGTACACATTGCCTTGATTTCAATTCCTTCTCTCTGCACTCCTGGTATGTTTCCTACCCATTGCCTATGATTCTGTAATGTTTCTGATTACCTACTGCACTTTGTTTGAGGTACATACTGTGATAGGAATGACTGACAATGCACTTCAGTCTTCAGCCAGCATATTGTGCATGACAGTGTTCTGTTTATTCAGTTTACCTGCTTGTTTGGGAACCAAACTCCATGTTACCTTTCTAGCCCATAGCCAAACAGGAACTGCTAGTAAAATGTGTTGGCTACATCCTGCAACCTGAGACAATATTACTATAAAGTCACAGATCCTTTATGAAGCAGTTTCTTTCTAAATGAACAGCCATTTATTTATGTGCAAACAATGTGTTCTGAGGTTGCAGTGGGAAGCAGAAAGGTGTTAGCTGTTGAAATCACAAATGTATTGTCACAAATATGGAGCAGTTGCAAAGTTACTTATCTTTCACAGAATTTGATTCATACAGCCATTTTTTAACATCATAAAGCTGGGCAAAAGCAATTCTCAAATGTATAGTGGAAATGCCAGGCAACTTAATGAATTTGGAAGCTTTAACTATTATCTGAAGAAGCACTCTTATGAAGATCTGATTTTGTTTCTAAATGCTTTCTATCTTAGCTTCAAAAGGAGATGCAGTTAGGACTAAAGTGAATGGTTTTCACACAAGACATTACTCAATTGAATTAATTCATCCCAGTTAATTACTAAATTCAATTCAGGACTTGAATGCGATTTCATCAGGGAAAGAGTTATACATTTATAAATTTATACAGTGTATAAATTTAAAAATATCTCTTTTACTTTAAGAGTAGTAGGCAGATGTAGGATGTTGTATACAGTAGAATTCAATCAACCTCTTGGAGCAACTGTCCAATGTTTACTCTATATTTCTTGTGGCCCAGCACTAACCACATTGTCAGGTTTGTAACTGAGGATATTCTAAATATATGAGATTGTTTCAGACCATTTACTTCATAGATGTCCATCACCTGAAGACAACAGACTGTGAACAACCACTCTAGAGAGTATTATTTATATAAATGTAGCTGCCATTTAATGTAGACTGACCTGCCTATACTCTTGATGATAAAAGGAACCCGTACCCACTTTTGAAGATGTGTGGGCTTGTGTGTATATGTGTTCAAGAGGATAGCCTCTGATGCTCTTTATGTTGTCAGCTCCACGGATGGCCTGGGTAATGGAGGAGCAAGCTGTTCAGAGATCTACTATCAAATGTCTCTGGGGAGAAGAGACAGCGATATCGATAAGGTCAGAAGACAAAAATTTGCAGGGATAAACCCACCAAAATATGGCTAGGATGAATGCACAGCCAAACAGAAGAAAATAGACTAAGAAGAAAGCCACAAAGGAAAAAGAAACAGCTCCTGCAAGCAAAACTTCACTGCCTGGATAACACCTTCACAGCAGACTGGTGTTTCTCCACAAGAAGTGTCTGTGGAGGCAAAGAAAGCATGGTAACAGGCTTTAAAGAATGTGTGATTTTGTACTGGATGTCTACATTTTGCAGGCTTGGTCCCAAGGGAACTGTTTGTTGGGGGGAGAGTTCTAAGACCAACTGCTGGTAATGACAGCTTTTGAGACCTGTAACTTAAACCACAGGAAAAACGGGTAGGGGAGGAGAGAAGAAAGAAGCTAGTCTATCTTTTTTGTATGAGACAGTGCTCTGCTTTCTTTACAGCCTGGTCAGATGGATCAAAAGCTTTAAGCTTCTTCAAGTGCCCCTGGCCCTGCAAATTGGAGAATCCGTTTGAGAGTAGCTGTGGTGTGTAAGCCACTTTGCAGTGGCTTCCTGTCATGCTGTTTCTCAGCCAGTGTTAGAAGTGAGCCAATATGATGTGCTATCTGAAATGCTAAAACACTTATGTATTGTTTACAGTAACCAGAGTTGACACATACATGTCTGAATGTGTTGACTAATAACCGGGTTTCTTCAGTGCTTGCTGTAGGTTGCTTCTGAACACTCAAGACAGTGCAGGTAGCAAACAGTAATTAGGAAATGAGAGGGCTATTTTGCATCCTTCTAGATGTAGCTTTCCTTAGGCACCTCTAAGTGTTGTGGCATTTTGTGAGACAGACAAATGTGGAAACCTGCAAGGCCATCAAGGATACTTTTGGAAGCTTGCAAGCAAGACACACGGAACAGGACATGCAATTGCTGTACACATGATGCCTCAGAAAGCAGAAGTTGAATATGACCGGCTTTCTTCACTGAGGGAGTCAGCTGGTACGTATCTACCTATAGACAGTAAGGTCTTAATGTAGCCCTCGGTTAAGAACTGGTCATGAAAGAATTTGAGACCACAGATATATTTAGAGTTATTGGTAAAACCATAACTCCAGGAAAGACTAGTCAATCTTAAGGTTAATTTTGTTCAGTGAAGGTCAGGAATTTTATTGGATTAAAGGTAATATTAAAATCAGGAGTTTCAGCGATACCAGTTGTTACAGTGGAAGCAGTAGTTGAAGAATGGCAACAGCTCAGGACCCTGTTGCTGAAAGCCTGATGCCCTCTGGAAAAATTTTCAAAATGGGGGAGGCACAGGGGTAGGTAGCTACAGCTGTGCTGACCATTGAGCTAAGAGCAGTAGTAGCAGCAGCTGCTGTCCAAAATCAGTCCCAGGTATTGTTACTGCTTCCTACTGTTTTTCTCTTTTTCCTTTTGAGCTGTCACCTTAAACTCTCCTCTCCTGAATGTACTCAATACAAATGCCACACCCAATGCTTAATAAAGACAGCTTTTGCTGTGTTTAGTTAGAAAGTCAGATGATTTCTTTCTTTGACAAAGAAACTCCATTTATTTTTTCTGATGCAATCTATGTTCTGGAACATATGTGTTGCTGTTGCAAGCGTGACACCATTTTGGTTGTACTTCAGAGGTGTTCACTTTGCCAGCTCTAATGCAATTTTTAACAGCTTGTCTTTTTGTGACATATTGCAATTATGCCAAACTATATAATCACTTATTTCACATAGAAGTTTCAAGTTTTTGTATGATATGCAGCCTTGAAACTTAAAACTCCACCACTCAGAAAAGCGATTACCTGTCTTTTTGGATGAATTTCACAGAAAAATAATTATTTTTGAAAAAACGAATTTAATGAACAAGGCTCCAGAGGTGTTATCCCCATTTCATTGAAGTAGGTAGGAGTTTTGCAATCGACTTTAGCTAAGTGAGGCTTTTGCCTCAGGACCAGATGCTTGTGTAATGAATAAGGATGACTAAGCAGTGGACTGTCTTGCTAAAAAATGACTAAAAGGTTATTATCTTTTTTCTGAAGGCTCTCGAGCTTGCATACACTTAAGTTGCTTCCTGTTTTTGAATGTGGCACCATAGCCTGTTAAACAGTCAGAATTCATCCTCTCGGTAAATGTAGTGTGTGGGCTTCACACATACGACTTTTGTTTAGCTTGAGAAGTAAAATTTTACAAAATGAAAATAAAAAAAGTGATTGTTTCAAACTCCCACTCAAAGGTATCCAATTATGAAGTAGTTTGCAGCATTTTCCTAGCACTGAAGTCAAATCCCATGAGTGATTTTTTTATGTCAAAAATATCTATAAAACTTCTACTATTAACAGAATAAAAATGTTTTCCCCTTAGGCATGGAGAGAATCTAAAACATGAAAGGTTAACAAAAATTATAAAAGTGATTGTATTTCTTGGTAAAATAGGACAATACAGGTGGATTTTTTTAATTACCTATCATTCTTTAGGAGTGTAGAAATTCTGAAAAACTAGCAAATATGAAACACTCAATATGAGGTTGTCTTTGAGCTGCTGTCCCTCTCCAGATGGGAGAGTTAACTAACTCAATACCTCAGGCAGACACCTTCCACCCATATCCATACAGTCTTTACCTAGTGATAGAACTGAGATAGAAGAGATGTAGATCTCTGAAAGAACTGAGCAATGCAACTCTTAGCTTTTAAAATAGGTGTGAGGAAAAAAGTGATCTCAACCTGCGATTGTATAAATGCCTAACAACAGTGCTAGAGCAGCACCTGTGTAAAAAGTGGGAGACTTTGCTAAATTGCCCTTCTTATTCTGGTGTGAGTCGAACTCTTGATACCAAATGTGCACCATATACAAAGGAATGCAAGATTTCTGAAGCCACAGAGTGCATAATTTTGTAACCCAGTCAGTAGGTATTTTCCTAGAAAGGGAAATCTTAAATTCTGGTAACCATTACCTAGCTTCTCTATTTTAGTTGTGTCATTGAATAAGAAATTAGAAACCTGGCATCAGAAATCCAAAACCAGTATGCCCACTCAGACACTATACAATCACATTCCCTCCTTCTTCTTTCCTGGCACCAGGAATCTTTCATCTCTTTGTAGTGGCACAGCTTATCTCTACATCATGGCCTAGGTTCATCAAGAAGGGTATAAAGTGATAGTCTCCCTGCCACTGTTTTATACTTGGCTAGAAAGTGGAACAGGCTGCTTCTGTCAGATGGGTTCTGAGTGAGAGCCCATGAAACTATTCCATAAAAGCTTTAGCACTGCCAGCCCCTGTGTTTTACAAGAACATCTAAACTGGCATTTTGTTAGATGCCTAAACCCTTCATTTAGCATGAGGTGAGCTCAGAGCATGCCCATCACATGTGGCACCACCATGTATTGTTCCTACCAGGAGACACTATTTCACTTCACTCTTCTAAGTATAGTGCCATACATATGAAAAAGTCAGGTAAAGGTGCTTCTGACAGTAATAAGGAAGACCTGTGGCTACGTTAGATATATGCAGCAAAAAAGAGCTTGGAGGCTGGTGGTGACTGAAAGCAGCAAATGATTTCTCAGATGACAGAGAGGTAAGTTAACTCTCAGCGGAACCTTCTAAGATTCAGTGGCACATGGGAATAGATTATATGCCTGATAAAATAGGCATCACCTACATAATAATGAAGCAGGTAATGACTGGACCATTGTATACAGTAATATGTATATATGCAACATACAGTGTGCTGAATCTGTAGTTGGCAGAGAGAAAATAAGATGAATGAAGGAGATGAATGAGGACAATGAAAATGAGATTTTTGTAATAAACAAGATCTCTTTAGACATGGCATGGCTGTGTCATATACCAAACAATTTCATCTAAAGATGAATTTTGGAGTTACCTCAAGAGTGTATAAAGTTTACTGTATCTTTTCAAAAAGCAGCATATTTCTCTTTAAGAGAGAAAGCAAAGAAGGGGCACTTCTGATTAAAAAAAAAAGTTTGATTTTCATGGCTTCAAGAGCCCAAAGCAAAACTTTTTTAAGAATCACTGCTAAAGTCCTGCTTTAAATTCCAGGTAGTCCACATTCTCAACTGGACACAGAAGCCCTCATCCTCTAGTCTCATTCAAGACACTGATTCAAAAGGATTACTCGCCTGAGTAAGTCTCCTAAGGAAGAATTTGCAGGTGTTGGTCTCAGGCTTGTATAATTTTACTTTTATAAAATGCTGACTTTATCTGTGTGCAAATGATATCTATAATGACAGTACAACACAAATTTAATCCAGAACTGTTGTAGTTGCTCTCCCTGTGGCAGCCACCAGACTGTTCCCCCCACTCCTGTAACTACTAAAATAATTTAGAACCAGATAAAAACGTCTTTATGTCTCTCTGTTGTTGTTTGTGTCAGCATGCTGTAATTTGGTAAAGCATGTGCTTTCTGATAATCCCTATTACTCTCTCAGAATCCTAAACTTAAATTCTCTATTTATTTTCCCTTTCAGACACCAGGAACCTATATTTGGAGCTTAAACTTTACTTTTGCTCACTTGATTATTTTCTTCAGTGTCACTAGTAACCATCTAAACCATGTTACTGTACTTGTAGTGRTTGTTAAAACGTCTCTTTTGGCTTTTCCTTGGGGATGTCTTTTTCCTGTCAGTGTGGGACCTTTATGCTCTTGTTCAGCTGACTTCATTATCAGGTTCTTTGCAGCTGAAAACACAGCAACCTACAATATACAACCTGTTGTAATGCCCTTTTCTATCCTTTGTTCATTTTTTACTTTAGAGGTCTATAATAAATATCATGAAAATTGCTTTATAATAATCTTTCACCTGCTGCTACACAAAGTCTGGTACATTGTTGCTTCCTTGGATTTCTTATACCAACTTATGTGGCCTAGTCTGGCCTGCATTGTGATAACAGAACACTATCTCTATTATAGTTAATGTTGAGAACTTAGTTCTTTTTAAAAGGTTGACTTTTTAACTGCTCTAAAATTCTCATGCTATACTGGATTGCCTTACAGCTTGGTATCCTCATGTGGGTTCCTATTCAAAATTTGAGAACACATGAATAAAGCAATCTCCTCTCAGCTCGCTCCCCCTCACCTCAACTTTTCATAGGATCAGCAGATTGTATCAATGTTTTTCTGCACAAAACAAAGATCCAGCTATGGGTCTGATCACACCCAAATACTTTTAGTCATGCAATTATTTAGTGAGTGGATCTTATTCACTGTGCCTTTGGGGAAGCAAAATTGAAAATGATATTCAGAAAAAAGAATTTTGTTCTCAAGATGGACATGAACCTAATAGTTCATGTAGCAGAAAGATATATTGTGCACCACGGGCTGAGTAGCTGAAAGACTGCCTAGTATACAAACTGGGCACTTCTAAAGGACATGCAATTCTCCTTGATCCTGACCTAGCCGGTATAACTGCCTTTGTTTCTCTGCACCCTTGGGAATTCTAAGCTGGATGCTGAAAGAACCACAAAGGATTTAAGTTCCTCAGTACTGAGGAACTGAGCTTAGAAACAAACATTTTATACATATATATACACAAATATATATTTGCATATAAAGGAGTTAAACTATACAGAGAAGTGAAGCACTTCCCCCTCACTATATAAGTACGACTTTCTGTTCCCTATAGGAATTGGGATCCAGAGATCTCTATCACTCTGAGAGATTCAGACTTCCTCTTCTTTCTGTCCTTGAGAAGCAGGATATGTGTCAGGCACAGAAACCTGGAAAAGGAAAATATTGTGTATAGGGGTACATGCAATCTGACTGTCAGTAGAACTGAATGGAAGTAGTGTGTGGGAGGAAGACTATATGGGTAGTGGAGGAACAACTTGTTCCAGTAGCATAATTAGGAAAAGATTTAGATAATATTAACTATTAGCTCAAGTTACATAACCAAGAGAGTCTATGACCATAAGACTCAATTAAACTGCTGCCTGTGATGTATGAAAAATCAGAAACTTTTTATGTGTTGGCTTTTACAATGCTAATGGTTTAATGAGATGGATAGGAGGAGAATGTTAGCTGGAAATGGTAGCTAGGGTGCTATGTTCTTCAAGGGATGTTGGACTAGGAGTGTAGGAGAGCAGCCTTAAAATCACACGCTTTAGTTACTGTAACCACCATTCAATAAAATTGTCAAAACTTTGGACTTATAGCTGTGTTTTTTCTCACTTACCCTATGTATAGATGGCCATAATGCTACAGAAAAGAGGAGGAGAATTTAACAGTCACACAGTAGCCTTTATTCTGCCTTTAGCAGTAGCATCCCAACTGCAAACTTTCTTATGAGTATAGATATGTAAAACATCATTGAATCTCAGGAAAAAAAATAAAAACATAAGAAACAAACCAGCAAAAAAAATGAAGAAATTTAGTTATCAAACAAACATTTCCTAGTGAATTTTTTTTCCTTTTTCATGATGTCAGGTGCAGCAACTCAGAAGTCTAATTTGCAGAAAGTGAACGGAAAGTATTTGGTAATGATAGTTTTTAAAACTGTAATTAAAATACACAGCCATACATCCCGAATTCTGCCTTCTGTGAGTGATTTTCCTAACTGTCCAGAATATACATACTCTTCATTTGCCTCTTAAGCATACTGGAATTAAGCTTCACTGCCCAGCAGTCAATCAGCCTACTCTGCAAGAACTCTACTTGACATTTTTTGCACATGGTGGCATCTAACACAATAGTTACACTTCCTTACCATGAAATCCCCAGATTACTCTTCTTTTCCAACTAATAACTGACAATCTTCAGGATAGGAAGACCCATGTGTCTCTTTTTACTGACACAAACCGTACATTTCAGTGATGAAATGAGGTATATGGAATCCCTTTACTTTGTTCAGCTTCTTTCATCATAGGAACATCTGAGACCATGGCATATCCTCAATCACAGCTCTGTAAAGTTACTCCACTATTTATTATAGCTCTGTCAGATACAGTGAAATATCTTAGGGCTTTCACCAGTACAAGAGTACCAGATTTAAGGTTATTTCTTCTTTTACAAGAATGAATATTTGTTATTTATTCCAAAGCAGAACTCAGTAATGTAGAAGGATGTAATATACAGATACTTATATTAACCTTAACCTCATGTTAATATAGATTTTTTTATTATTTATCTTACCTAAAAATATTTTTATCTCCTCCCCATTTCATAATTTGTTAAATGATTCTACCTGTACATTTCAGGGAAATACAGCAGCCTGAAATGAAAAGTTCTGGAATTTACCAATGAAGTATCTATTGGATGCATCTAAAGTACATATCTTTGGATAAAAATAAGAACACACTTGTTTTAGCAGGCTAAAAGGAAAATAACTGAACACAGAGTCAAGAGTAAATGAACACATTTAAAAGGAACAAGGGCAAAAGAGAAGACACCAGAGAGATTAGATGATAGAGAAGAAGAAGAAGAAAGGAAGGAAAATTTTTGTACCAAAAGCACAAGATTTTCCTACAGAGATCAGAAAAATCATGACATTAATCATTCTATTTTGTTTCTTCGTATCTACTAAACTACTCCCCAGGTGACCTACTGCCTCGGACTATGGCTATGGCCATGTGAAAGAGCATGTGCTGCAGATAATTTTAAGTTAGAGGAATCTCAGACAGGCCTCTGAAATGTTTCTCTTACTGTGAAGGACAACACGTTTCCTGTTACCTCAAGCATCTAGCTGTTTGGAATGGTGAAATAATAAAGTTACTTTTTTTAAACAGTTCAATACCAAGATTATATCACTGATGTCTTGTTTCAGCCTGAGTAAGACTCAGTCTTGTGAAGACTGAATATTAGTTGTACTATTTAGATAATCTCAGTCCTTCTTTATGTTAATGTATATGTGAATTAATAGAAGTTAAGGGGATTCAACACTCTACGGAAGGTGCTTAAATCATCAGCACTTAACCTCTGTCTGTGAGCTTCTCTATCTTGTAAAAGAGGATGACATCAGACACTGACCTCTTTGGAGAATATTCAGACTTAATTCCTTAGTATATATAAAGTACTTAAAAAAACAGTTGATAAAAAATTTCATGTGCAAAATTTTATAAAATACAATATGAGGATGTAAGAGGAACCTACCAGAACTTCATCTATTGTATAATTTAACCATGTGAAAAGTACCTGCCAATGATTCACTAGAAGCAAAGCTTTTTGTTTCCAGGACCACTGCATTTTGAAAATAAAACATTTTTGCAGAAATGACTTATAGACAACTAGCTTACTATTTCATCTCAGTTTCATAATACTGGCTGCTGAGTCACAGCCTGAGAGCAGAAAATGGGGAATGATGGACTTGTGAGTGTGGCAAGCAAGGGTTTTCTACCGAGTATCACCAAGTTTTTCTTCTCACTTCAATCCTTGTTGTTATGATTAAAGGTTACTGTGTCTTGATAGCTAGAGTGCATAAAAACCTATTCAAACCACTATTGTAAATATACTTCTGTATAACCTGCTCCCTCAGAATGCTTGACTCCTAATTATGTGCTAAAATAAGAGTGAGGTGGAATTACAGAAATTGTATTGAAGAAAATGATCTCATCTACTTCACAATACTCCAAACTGAAGAATTCAAAATGGTCCCTAAATCATAGCCAAATGCTTCACTAAAAATTTTCTTCATAAACAGTTTTTTTTTCCTGAGGAGCAGCAAGTCTCACTTATTTATACTATTATTTCCTTTATGTGTTTTTTTTTCTTTCTCAGGAAGATATGAATGGAGTTTCAATCAAAACATCATGGCTGCTTTAAAAAACATTTAGAAGCCTGAAGATTTGTGCAGTGTACAGATTTTTCAAACTGATTATGAGATTAAGCAAGAGAATTTCCAATAGTTTTGAATGGAAAACTGGGGCAACAGAATTGCTTGTGTTTCTAGTCTGCTACTCCCTTTATTTCTACCTCTAGTTAGCATTACTTAGTGAGGTAGCAGTTTCATCATCTTCAAACCAAATACATACATTTTCTCCACTGTCATGCATATAGAACTATACACAATCAATATGCACACCCTGGGAAGGCAGAATACTCAAAATAGTTGTGCATATTAGCTTTTTGTTCAAAGTAAATGTCAATGTATTCCTCATTATTCACAATCGTTTTAGCATTAGGAATAGTTTGTGTCTAAGAACTTTGTTATGTTCATTACTTAGAAATAGAATTGATACAAAGTCCTGTGTAATGTCTTATTTTCACATGCTCACACACACATGCTCGCACACACACACAACTACAAAAACATTTCCAGAAGACCACAGAAGGGGGAAATCACACTAATTTCTTACTTAGTTCAGGGAGATCTTTTGTATTCAACAAAGGTAAAAAAAAAGTATAGGGAAAAATGTGACACCAATTACAGAAAACATAGGGGAAATATAGAAGAGAAAATATGAATGGACTTGTTTTTCTCATTTTCTTCCCAAAGAATTTAAATATCCAGTCTACACTTTCTGTCACTTCAAGGAAATAAAGCTGAAAAATGCAATTTCTATGATTGAAATCAGTATTTTAAACCCCTTTGGATTTGTCTTTTCTCACACAATTTTTCCCTAAAAACACATTTTGATTTTTTCAAAAATAATCAATTTTTTTTGTGAAGCAAAACTGTAGATCAATTTTATTTGAATACTGCTTTCAAGATAACTCTAATGTTACTCAAGTTACAATATGGTGTGAATGTAAATATTTTCTTCATGTTATTTTTGGCTCAATTAGTTGTATTTTCGGCTCAACTCYGGTGACATTTCAGAAGTTGCTTATTTTAGAGATTTAAAAAAATGTTTTTGGCTTCTAAAGCACAGTTTCTACCTATGGGCTATCAAAAATAATGAAAGGTTTTGGTGTGTTACAGCCATTATATCTGGTGACAAACATAGTCTGTGTTCTGATTTTTCTCTTTAGGGCAGATACAACATGGATAAACACCTAACTTACTCTTCGTAACATAATTTTTCTGGCTCTGTATTACATCTGTTTTCTAAAAAGAACCAAGCATTTAAAAATAGTTGCAAATTGTCCAAGTATCTCCTGAAAGTGCAAGTCATAGTATCTTTTCAATCTGGCAATTTTATGGAGAAGTATTGTTTACCCTCGAATTCTTACCACACTCCTGACTATTTGCCAGCTTCTGATTAAATGTTTTTCTCACATTCCCATATATAAACTGAATCTTCAAAATAAAGAGGTATTATAAGACAAACTTTCAAAGAATTGCAATTAGGATTGTCAGTAAAAAAATAGTTTTAATAATTTCCTATTATTAATCCTCGATTCCATTTTTAATTCATGAAAGGTAACCATATCTTCTGAAGGAGAATTCCTGTGACTGAATTTTATATTTTAATTGTGGGTCAGTCATATTTAGCTGTATTGTAATGCTGGCTACAATTTTGGCAATCATAAAATCTGACAAATAATTCAAACGAGATGTTCAAATATTTCAAAAACATAAACAAACARATTTAGCAAATTTTAAAACAGCTTATTCTCATGAAAAAGCTCATTTTCAATATTTTGTTTCATGCATTTTTACAGGCATCAAGTCCAGGAACAGACACAAAGCCATGTGGCCAATAGTAAACATTGCAGTTGAAATTTTGAAATTTTAAATGTAAAGTTATAAGACAGAAGAAAAATAAAGGTTTTTTGTATTGTAAAAAAGAATATATTTCAGAAAAAAATCATCATCTATTCACAAAAAAGGAACATAAAAATAGGACCCAATTTGTCAAATAAGATGCTTTTGTGAGTTGGTGAACCCAACTCTGGTTCCTAAAGTTTCACAAAACGAGCAGCATTTCTAAGGATATAGCATGGAATCTGCCACACAATCCAGTAGAAGAGTGTTGTTTCAGTTCTTCTTAATATAAATTCAGGAAGTATGTAAATATATTTTAAATTCTAGTTCTTCAACAATGTGCATTCATTATCAGAATTTAGCTCAAATCAATTTTTTTGTTTCTGAGTTTAAAGATATGCCAAAACCTCCTGGGTATCTTTCTCATTCCATTTCTGAGCATAGCTTCCATTAAGATTAATGGCTGTTTTGTATCTAATGGGAATATATATCTCAAGAAAGAAGCTGATGTAGAAGCAGAAATTTTAGTGGAAATGATGAACAATAGAGGTCATGATTACAATAATTGTTGAATGAGAAATTTAACAAGATTCTATGAAAGAAGTGTTCCTTTCTTTAAACAAAAAGGCCACATGTTGACACTAATCATATTGAGTAGACCTGCTGAAGCTGATATTCCAGTGATTTCACTGGGGACCATTTCCAGGCTAAGAATGAAATTCCTTTGCATACTTAGTTGATGCTTAGCTGTACTATCCTCCATTGTTGCAGTGAGGCTGGGACTCCTCAAGCTTGGTAAGTGAGTATGTGTGGAAATGTCCAAAGGCAAAAACCTCAAAAAACAGCTTAACATGAATGATCATTACAGAAGCCAGCCAGAGTTTTCAGCATCAGTGTTGGTTTTACAATGCAAATGATAGAAATCAGTATAATGTTTCATCCTTTAGTGGCTCTTAAATTGTAAGAAAACAAACTGGACCTATACTATGTGTGATATATGTAGTTCAGAGTAGTATCTCCCTGTTTTTTATCACTGAAATATAAACTCTTTAAGGATTTATTTAACTGATTTGCCTTCAAAGTTAGAGCCTAATCCAGCAACATTGGATTCAGTGGGAATACTGAGCTTAAGTAAGATTTGATTCAGGCCCTACATGGCTTAATTCATTTTAAAAGGTACAAGGATGAAAAATAAAAAGTACATTCTAAATATTTTCATTTCTTGAAGTTAGAAGAACTTTTCCTGTTTTCAGCCTTACTTTTTAATCCTGAAGGCATTTCTTCAGTGTGTATACATTTATGCTAATCATATACTACAGCCATGGGTTCCTCTATCAATATGAAATGTTTTGTACTTGCTGTTTTTGTGCATCTTGTATTGTTATGTGCAATATACAAAATAATGTGTCTAACTATGCCATTTATGCTTTTGAAAGAAAAAGCAAATTACTTACTGAAGAGAATGGCATTTGCATGCATGTGTGTCAGCTTTCAAGCCATTTCCCGCTACAAAATATTGCTTTCTACACTTAGAAAATGCATCCATCCATCAGTTACAAACCATTTCAAAGCACTTTATGAATCTACAGAGCAAAATGTACTTATCTTACATTGGCAGTGTCCCAGCTGTTACAAAATTGCTATTGTCCTAATACTTACAAGGCAATTTTAGCATCAGTTAATAATTTTACAGGATAGATAACTTCTAAAGCATTATAAAATGACAGACATTAAACAATAGCAACTTAGCATTTTTTGAAACAGTTCATGACAGCTTAAAAACTAAAGTGATTTTAATGTATAGTCTATGCAGTTTTAGTTTCTCATTGACAATTCTTTTGGAAGATAAAAATGTGAAAAATCCTTTTAAATAGTGGGTGAAAGAATAAAACAAATTTATCTTTAAAAGATATTCAGTAAAAATCTCAATTAGGAATAATGTCTCAAATCTTCCTGTACAGATAGTAGGTGACAAGAATTAGAATTTATTTAGGCAGAAAAAAAATGATGGTATCATTTAATGGTAGGGTACCACAAAATAAAAAAGGCATATCTATTCATTAAATCTAATACAAAAAGGAAAATATGGTGAACAGCATTTTATATAAATCAGTATGCATTATTTCTTCTCAAAAACTGTTTTCTATCAATTTTAGTTTAAAAGCTTCAGTTAAAGGCAAATTCTAGTTAAATTGTCACCTTTAATCTTGTTTAAGTAGCCATTGCGGCCAAATGTTCATTTTTTGGTTAGATGTTTATAATTTACCTAATGTACAGTACAATCTGTGATACCAAAGGATTTGATGATGTGTAAAGTGTAAACTGTTCTAAACAAATTAAATTAATTGATATTTGAGGTTTTACTTTGGTAATAACTAAAAAGAACCTTTTCAGTGCAACTAATGTACATCACAGTGGCCTTTTTCATCAATGTACTTATTAAGTTAAACCAATTGTACCACTTGCTGTCATACAGCACAGGTAATTGACCATCTCATCAAACTATACCAAAAAGAATCCCTTAGTGCCTAATTACTACATTCTTCTGTACTATTGAACACATTAAAGCAACATTAATGTACTGTGCTGTATACATCATTACCCAATAGTATTAGAAGGTCCTTTTACTGGAGAAAAGAGTTCTGATTGCAGCACAGCTATTTTCACCATTCTGGTGATTTAACTTTCAGAACACGTAATACCTTGGAGAACAGTTTAAACAGTTATCCAGTGTGGAAATAACAATTAATATGGCAATTCTGCTTTACCCAAATATCACGAACATTATAATCTTAAGAAGTTTGCCAAGTGAAGTATAGGACCGATCTTAGGACTGGCCAAAGTAAATGGGTGGTCACCACTCCACAGTGGTGACCCTGATTCCGAAGAGGCAGATAGGCAATTCCTGAATACTAGTACTCATGTATCCTCAGATGTTTTACATAATGGAGCTCTTTGTGTATGGTAGAGCCTATCGGAATGTGTCCCTAATGTTGTGGGAGAGAGTGGAGTTCTCTTTTCTTTCAGTTCGATTATATACAGCTGTCATACCCACATTAGATAAAGTTTCAAAGTCATACTTACTCATGTGAGTGAGATTACCAGGTTATGTGAGCTGGTGTACTCCCACAAATAGGTCTACAAGGCCAAACTGGAGTAATCGGGCGCAGTCTGAAATAGTGAATTGTACTGAACTGTTCTCAAAACAAGGATCTTCAGAAGAGATTGTGCTTGTTTGAGGGGTGGTCTTTCAATGAACACCTTTGGGAAAGAAGATTACATGTACCATGCCATCACCTGAATTCCTTAACATCCCTCCACTTTAAAGAATCTCCTGTTTTGAAGTGGCCAACTCATGTCATGAGTTATGGCACAGTGAGATTGTCCTTATGATTCTGTCTCATCCTTGTGATTGTTAGGAGCCCAAGACCTCAGAAACTGCAACTGCGCAAAAAAAAATGCAACTGCAATCTGTGATCTTCTTTTTCCATTTCATGTGGAGGTTCCTGAGACCCAGCTGTTAGCTTAATGCCATGTTAAACTTCTAATAACATTTTTTAGATGAATATATATTATATATATAGATCACCTCATTATGGAAGAAAATAAGGCAGTCAAGGCAGCTTCCATAACAATTTACTCTTTTCCAAATTACTGTGGACTGTCATCACCCAGTGGTATGGCACAGTGGTAAATAAATACAAGTCCATTCACAATTTGGTCTGTATGAGAAGGAGGTAAATTCTATATTGGCTAAATTAAAAGAATCTGTTTGTACACGGCTGTATTACTGCTTTCTCTGGAATTAAAAAGAATTTATTGTAATAATGGTATCAAAAAGTTACTGATCAAAATTTTTAGGAGGTATCACACTTTCTGCCTAACCATTCTCTGCCGGTTGGCAGAGCTACTGATAGGTAGTGGTATTTTCAGTTACTACCAGACCCTGTCATTTCTGGACCCATAACTGGTTACCAAGGAACAAGAGGCAGAGGAACCACCAGCAAGTGCCTTCAGCCCCAGCTGCTCTCAACTTCCACAAGCCCTACCTCAGAGTGAGCAGGAAAAACTGAAATCATCCACAGGACTTTGGATTATTTGTCCTGTCTAGGTGTCCTTTTAAGGACGAGGAATYCTTTTGACAAGGATGAGGTACCTGACATGATTCCCCTTCTGTTTTCCATCACTGCCTCACCTGGATGGAGCAGTCTCGGTGTTGGTCTGGAGAAGATCTAATTCTTTCCAATATCTTCCTCAATCTGTGCAATGGGTTGGGGTAAAGGAGTTTTAGTATGTTGACTACATTCTGATGGTAGAAAACACATTTAAATATTTTCCTAGCTGAATTTTTTTTTTAAAAGGACATTAGGTAAGTTGCATTTTTCCGTAGAAAAGAGAACAGCTGAAAAGTTAGGCTTCCATTTCCTGCATTTTTTTCTCCCTAACCTCAACTATTTCTATTATAGTACTACATTAACAATTAGCATTTGACTAATGTCTTCAGGTAACATTCAAGATGTATTACTCACCAGTAGTCTAGCAATTTCTGCATTTCCATCATGGAATATTTACTCTGTCCTGTATATATGCTATACTGCAACATTTAATCTTGGCAGAAAGCATCAACAGTTAATTGATCCATACTTAGTATCTCACAGAAACAGTGACATTTTGAAAAATGTAAATTGTAGAGAAAAGGTGTTGATAAAATATATTCTAGAAATAGAAAACAAATTCATGTCTGCTCCAGCCAACCACTTCAAGCTCCTGAAAATGACTGTTTTATAGAAGCTGAAACTTTGCAGGAATGTCTTTTAATATTCTCTTGTAATGGGAGAGAATGATTCCCTCTTGCAAGATACACAGAACATATTACATTTCTACTGATTTATTTACATGGCAAGCATTTTAAGCAAAAGAGGTGCTTAAACTGTCTCTCTCCTACAAAAATTAACATTAGTTTGAATGCCAGCCTGAGAAACAACCATTCGTAAAGGCATTGGGTAGGCAGATAAGGCAAAACGTGAAAATCAGAATGATGGCCATCACAGGGGAAATTAAATAACTTGCTTGAAAGCACCATTTTCAGTTTGGAATTGTCAGTTGTAGCAYAAATAAGAAATATGTATGTTAACCCTTTTGGTTCCATTGTTACATTACTTCCATAAGCAAAAAAACTATTTACACACTGTGAAAAAACAGGGGAATTAATATGCATGCATACATACATGCATACATACTTATATTTAAAATAACAAATATTTTCTAAAATGTAATGTACTTTAAAAGTTCAGATTTGCTTCAGGGTTTTTGAGGATTTATACATGTTTATGTATAAATTAACATTGATTCTTATTAAGTATTTTATAGTCATCTGTATATATTCCAATAGTTGTTTTGAATAAAGTACATAACTTGAGATTCAAAGTAGTTGGGATAGAATAAAGATTTTTTTCCAAACAGTTTTAAYTGAAGATTTGAAGATTTTTACAAAGCCTTTAAAATGTTTTCCTATTATTTTTAACATTTATATGTTAACCATTCAAAGAATTACAAGGATAAGTTCTACATCAGAAACCTGGGGTTTTCTTCCCAGCTGTGAATTTACCTAATAAAAGATATTACTTCTTCTTCTAGAAATAAGAATCCAAATAAAATATGCCTTGTTGCTTTTTACTGAAGGCTATCTTAATGGCAAGTCTTTTCATTTGTATATCAGTTATATAGTATACGAGTTAAATAGCTAGCTGATGTTCACATCTGAGGAACAACCTATGTCCTCGAACAGAGTTGGATTCAGAGTAAATAAATCTGTCTCAGCCAGTCATACTATATTAATTGCAGAAATAAAGGCAGTGTGCATGTTTAACAGCTATATGCTGGTCCTTGTTATGATGTTTTGATGTCACATTTCTCTGTTTAGGTTTTGGTCAGTTCTTTCTATCATCATATTTGTGTAAAGGAAGCTTGTAGCAGACACAATTTCCTCTTACTCTAAGGCTCTTTTATGCTTCCAGAACAATTTAAAGTGGTGTCAGTTTAGCGAGAGTAAAAACTTTAATGTCCAAAATCAGTTGATGTCAAAAGAAGGCATTGAAAGATATTGGGAGAGTCCCTTTGTCCTTTGCTCATGTCTTTCTGATGTGTTTCTCACTTCTCCAGCGGTTTGAATGCTGACTCTGACTCTCAGCAGTAGCCTATAGGACCTTCTATTTCTGTGATGCTCTTTCAGCTTTTCCTTCCAGGCCACTGTGAGAGTTTCAATGGCGAAATTCCACTAGAATTTCCACATCACATCTTTCTAAGACTAAATAGGTAGAAATTCACTAGAAGAAGGTGAAGCTGCACTTACCATTGTTCAAAATTTATTCTACCAGACCTCCGTTTATCCTGACAGGACTAGGAAATGCCAGTTTTCTGTTTAATAGTGTTTTAAAGTGGGATGTACAGAAAAATCTAAGAAAACAAAGGGKTTTTTTTGTCTTATGACAGTCTAATTGCCAAAGATAAGCACCAACCATTTGCAATCTGTGTGCGTACATTTATAAAAGAAGGCCAAATTAAATAATTTTCAGAGTCTAGGCAAAGCAGAAGGGTATAAATCAGGTCTCCAGTGATTTGTTTGATTTGCTTTTTACATTTTCTTCATGTCTTTTTAATTGTAATCCCTGATTTGAAATCAAGCTTTTTGGCAGGAAATGGGAGCAGTGATTATCTGGAACTGTTACTCTAAACTTGTCTTTGCTGAGTTGAAGGGCTGTTTTATACATGGTGGACTTTAAGCAAAGTATGAATAGTGCATGTTGCATGTTAGATGGTGGAAAAGAGACTAATGCCTGTACTATAGGCAGGTGGTGTCAAATAGCAAGCCCCTATACATGTGAAGCAATTATCAAAAACCCCTTCAAGGGAAAAAAAATGTTGAAGTTCTGGCAGTGTAGAAATGGGACTCCCAGGCCTGACAGAGAGAACCTGGCAGTTGCAAGGGGAATAAAGTCTCCATCATTAGAGATCATCCTTAACACCAGTGCCACTGATTGGAGTGACTGTTTTTCACAGCCAAAGTTAATTATTTGGACACGACTATTTCTACTCTGGGATTTTTGCTATTTAGTTAACAACAAAAAAACTTTTTTAAAACTCCTTAAAATTTCATTTTCCAAAAACTATATTAATTTCTTTACTCATTCGTACAAACTACAATGCAAAAAGAGATAAAAAATATAATTTTATTTCACACCAAAGGTTTTTCTCAAGCTAAAATATTTAGATTAAAAAACAACCTCCTTATGATGAATGTAGTCATTCYTTGGAGGAAGAGATTACAAGGACTGATCTAGTTTTTATACAATGAACTAAAGACTATGGCATTATGTTGCTTGCCAACAAAGGGGAAATCTAGATCGGTGTCTTAAAAGAAGATACTGGCCTTTGCTGGATGTCTCTAAAATTATTTGGAAAGCTGTTTCTTGGAGATTTCTCAAGTTGGATGAAGACTAAACCATTTAAGGAGGTCTTACCATTAAAGATGAGCTGATGAGTCCTTACATATATGTCAATGCAAACTGGAGAAACTAACATTTAGGAACAGTGTGTGAATTCAGAATCTCAAGCTTTAGAACTCCTAACGAATCTACACACTCAGCAAATAAAAGTTTTAACATTTTTATTATTTTTTTCACGCACTTAAAGAAAATACATTGCTCTTTCACTGGGGAACACAATGAACTCCCTTTGAATATTTACAAGAAGAATTCTCTAATCGCAAGTATCCTGTGCATGACATTCACCTTCTTCTTTAAGGAAGAAACACTGAACAACTGTTGTAACATTAACTAATGAGGTCTTGAGGACAGTGCTCCACAGGGTACAACTGCAACTGTTATGCACAACTGCCTAAGAAATTCATCTGCCTAAAGGGAAGCATGTACTACCTGCATGTCTGCTGGCCTCACAGAGATTCTCATATTTACAGTAGATGGTATCCCCAAAATGGGATCCTTGAGGATATCTTTAGTCAGGAGCATTTATGGCGATACAGTTGCAAGAGTCAAACTGCTGAAGGCGAAAGAAGCTTTGCTTGTGAATTCAAACCTTAGTTGGATCCTACCAGTCCAAATAGGTCCATTTTGCAGCCTACTGATTCAGACTGATTCATCCCAAAGTGACATATGTGGGGTAGGATCTGTTAGAAAGAAATCTAATAGAAAAGGGAGTTTTCTGAGTTTCTATATTAGGACRAAAAGGGAAACATTCTGTTTAGCTTTTGTTACAACAGAAACAGATTCAAAACAATAAAGCAGTCCCTGCAAAGTAATGAATACTGTCAAATCCCATGGATTTCAGCTTGCAAAAAATGCTGGGAAACGTGCAGTCTTAGGCTCATGTTTTATGGTGAATGCACTTTTCTTCTGACAACAAATTAAAAACCAGCAAACAAGCAAGTAAGAAACACAAATCATTCCTTGGGGCCAACAAAAAGAACTCAGCTGCCTGATAATGAACATCAACAAGACTTTTTAAAATGTGTCCTGAAAATGCAGTTTCTTTGTGTTACTATATGTTCATATCTGAGGAATCAAATGTTACTTTATAATTGACTTTTGTGTTCTTTATTTTATTAAAAAAGAACCTACCAGAAACCCAGAGAAAAAGGAAAAAAAAAACCATGCTAGTAGCATTTATTTTCTATGGCCACATGATCTCACCTGCCATGTTGACCAGCTCAGATTTACCCAAACCCATTCTTTCCGCAGGAGACAGAGCGTACAGAAATGCACTCGTGTTCTCTGCAGACAGCATGGAAAACACTGCTGGTCAATACTATGCAATATATAATGGGTAATTATGATCTGAGTGTCCAAATTATAATCAGTTTGACAAATGTCCGCAAGCGTCTTCAGTCTATTTTATATTTTCACTAAGACAAGGCAATCATACAACCAGACAATTCCATCAGGGAAGCTTGTTAGCTGCTTAGTCTGTTAAACCCTGGTTGCCATAGCATCTAGAGTTGAAAAAGCTGCAGATTGGCATGAAAAAGCATGTCGACAATTGCCCTGTCACAGCATGCAAGCCAGGTCTGCTCAAAGGCAGCACACTACAAGTTTTCTTTCCCAGTTTGCACTACCCCATGCTGTTTAATAATATCCATTTACTGGTATTGGGATTGATCTAGTGCAGTGTAAAATCCGCATCTAGTGAGACTTTGCTTTTCACATGCGGTGAAATTCTTTAACAAATAACCACATAACAATTAATGTATAAATGAAGTATTGCAAAATTGTAAGAAGTATATCTGATTTAACAGTGAAACAATTCAAACTTTTAATGATCAGTTCTTTAGCAAGCTAATCAGTTCTACAAAGTTAAAAGAAATACATTGTTCCGTGATCTTTCAGATAGTTTTATTGCTTGTAACTAGTTTTATCAAACATCATAATATACTTCTTTGCATTTGGATTTTGTGTCATCAGAAAAATCTAAACATTTATTGTGAGTACACTTTCCTTTTAATTGTGTGCTTACTATAATTAAATAAATGAGACACGTAACTGATTAAAGAGAATTCCATTCATAATTAACATATTATACTTTAATAAAAATTAGCCTAAGTAACCGAACAGGCAGCAAAATATTTTTTTCAGAATAAACCTATTGTGCAGTTTCAATAGAAAAAGTTATTATTTTACCGTTAACTTTGAAGAACTGGCACCTTAAAAAGGTCTGTTTTGTGATAGCACATTCATATTTACTCTTGAATGTGGATCACTGCATAATAAATATATTTATTAGTCATCTTCATCAAAGTGTTGAAGTTACAAAGGGAAAAAAAATATCACACAATGAGTGGCATTTACACAAGTGTTTCCTATCAAAAGTTTACACTTGGTTTATTCAGACTTTCCCTTCCATTATCGCCTTCTAATCTGTTCTGTCACTTCATTTTACTTTTCCTTCAATGCCACAACTGAAGAAAATCTTGAAAAGTACATACCCAGGAGCACAATTAAACTGGCAAACCCAAGAGGATTCTGGCATGGATCTTTTCCCACATTTTCAAAAGTATTGTTTCACTTTTTAGTCTATCAATATCATGTAGACATGTTTTATTGCACCTCTCACCATCAGTTATTTTATCTTATTCATTAAAGGTCTAGATACATAACTGGAGAAAACACAAGAGAAGCTCTGCCTTTCAGTAAAATTAGCAGCCTACTGAACTGCTTCACAAGAAGTAAATCTTTTCAAAGGTAATTTTCTATTGCATCTTTATGATCTCATTGACAGAAAACATCACTAAAACTTTTAACAACATTTTAATTGAAATTATTACTCTAGATTGCCATGTGAAATGCGGAAATGTAAAATCCTAGGTTAACAAAACATATTTATAGTATTTTTATGTGCATATTTTATGTCTATGTCCATATTTTCTTTGAATTTTCTTCATCCTTGTACTAAGTTCCTAACGTAGTAGTAATAAATACACATTCAAACTGAAATTTGTCACACAGACAGAGTTCAGAGAACACTTTTTTCTTTGAAATCTGTGTGGATAAATTTATAGTTTTTTTTAATATTGAGAATATTTCTGTGTACATTTTACTGGGATTTTTTTAGTATCTTAACAGAGCACTGAATCTGCAGCTCTCCAGCTGACAGCACAGACTACAAGTCATTATCTTTCAGAAAAACTAGTTGAGGCTTATTATTTTTATGACTAATTAAATACTGTTTATTAAAGCAACAATATGTTTACCCATTGTGAACCAAAACAAAAATCTCCATTTTATTGTAGAACATCTTAGAAAAATTGTACATTTTTTTAGGACTGGCTAAAAATGAATTTATCAGATAAATAAGGGATTTAGTCCATCATATWAATAAGTTCACATCAAAATGTAGCTTAGCACACAGGTAAACTATTTAGTACTTCACTTTCCTCTGTTTTTATTATGTTTATACTAATTAAAATAAGGAATTTTAAGATTATGTTCAAGTGTAAAAACACGKTTCTTTATGGAAACCTCAGATGCAAGGCAGTATGGGTCTATGAGGGGCAGCATTGTTATATTAGCTATAGGACAGAGTTCAGAACTGAGGCCCAAATATTTTCCTGTACTGATTTCTGGGTAAGGGAGTACACATGCATAATTCTAGATAAATGGAGGAAAGTGCAGTGAGGAGAAAGCCTAACTGCAGCATCATTTTACCTTGCTCAGGTGGCAACCTTCAATGTGAACTCTACAAAGAGTGCTAGAAGGAGGTGGGTTGTACCGAGAAAAGGGTGGGTGGAGTTGGGAGCACACTAACGCCAACGTCCCACGCAACTTTRGGATTTTCTGCACGTGATGTTAGCAGGATTGCAGCACACCGGCRTGTGGGGGGAAATAAGGCTGAAAGGCTCTGATGAGGGGAGCTGCCAGGAAGGAAAGGGAAACTGAGGAGTAGCTCAAGTGCGTTCCTTCACCGTCATGAACATATTCTACAGATACAGCAGCTACATGAGAGGGAGAAATAACCTTTGCCCCTCACTATCCTTATTGAGGAAGGAATGAGTCAAGCTCTGTGGGCCATATCCTCACATGAGCCTTTGAAATCCACTGAAATGGGCGCATGCTGATTTACAACAGCTTGTGTCAGAACTGTTAAGTTCCTTCTACTTGTAATTAATTCTTCCTTAGCATGCCTATTTCTATCAATAAGGAGAAATTGGTCCTAAAACTGCAAGTCCATTTTACACATTCTACTTTTCCATGGCCACTGGCCAGTAAACAAACAAACATTACACAGGCTCACCTCATACTTTGGAGGCACTGAAACGGATGATACAGAGAAAACATTTCATGTCCATAAATGAGAAGTGCCCACAAATATGATGTCCCTGGATTCACCCGGGAGCCTTGCTGTATTATAATACTGGTCTTTGTCTACCATTCAAAAGACTGTTTTCTTCTTTCCACATCTATTTCATGATTACTTAGCCATAGCTATTAAATGTACACAAAAATTGCATGTGCAAAAATCTGCATTTGTCTGGTTTTATTCCAGATTTTCTCTAATACTTAAACTGAGTAGTGACAGATTATTATCACTTTCTTATACAATATAAAATTTACACTAAATATTATCATTCTTGTTAGGATTCTTATTTATAAACATGTTTATATCCTTTTGTCTTCTAATTAAAGCAGGAGGGAGATTAAAATAGAAATTCAGAAATTCACTGATGGAAAAGAGCGGTTTAAAATAATGGTAAATACAGAGCTTGTACAACAGATGTGAATGATACTGCAAGTCAAATAGTTCTTTAAAATTCCACAGCAAATTTCCTCATAAAATAGTTTTTTTCCTTTAATCTAAATATTTTCTATAGCTTCTATGAAGTCAAATAGCAAAATAAAACTCGTCTATTAGAACTATCCCTATTGAGTAAAAAAAGCATCGCTCTGTAGTAGCTTCTATTTTTTCTGTTACATTTTGCCTTATTATAAAATTTTCTTCAACTGGCTGAAAGCACATTAACTGCTAGATAGGCATCATACTGATGTCTCCATGCTGTAGCTTACAGCCGTGAATTTGCTACGATCTGTTTAATCATCAGTGTATTGATTTTCCTCAGCTTTCCTTCATTTTAGCCCCATAGCAGGCTTCTGTAATTTCCTTTGGACAAGGTGTAACCAAACTGTGCTAAGTGATGTTGATTTGCAGGCAAAAGTAGAGGGGTAAATATAAATTAACAAGCTATAAACATTTTACAAGTGGGGAGTCAATAAAAACAGTGTCTGCAGTTCTTTAAAAAAATGATTTGAAGCAGATTGTTAACAAAGGTGTCCAAAGAAACTGACATGAGTCTGAGAATAATTTTTGCGCTTTGTGATTAAGAATTGATCAGTCTAAAAGCCTCTGATGCAACTGAATCACCCATAAGCTGCTGCACTGAAAGGGCTCAGCAGGGGCTGGTATTTGTTTGTTAAACTCCCATGATTCCAAGTAGATAATTGGTCTGTGAAGTTCATGGCAGAATCTGAATTTGCTTTCTTGCTTCCCAGCTGGCTGAGCACTGGTTTATAGACTTCTGTGTACAAATTTAGCCAGCAGCAAACCTCACATCTTTAATGTAAAAGGTGTTTTGTTGTGTTTTTCAGGTGCTGAGTGGAAAGCCCACACTCCAGAAGCTCATTAAAAGGGCCAAGTTACAGTACAGGTTTATTTCTGTCACAGCGTTTCTGAAAACAGTGACAAGGATTAATATGTTTCTTTGGTAGTGGAAAAAGCCTGATACAATCCCTTGTGAATTTGATCATCTGTTTCATTGCCTGTATAAGATTCAATCTCCTATTATATCCTGAAGTTACAGCTGTAAACCAGGGCTGATAAGAATTCAGAAAGCACTGCTAGAGCCTTCAGAAAACTAATTGTTTTATCAAGCAGCATCCTGATTATTTGCAATTTATTGCATATGTCACTCAGAGAGCTGACTCTTCTTTAAAACGGTAAAGCATGATAAATCTGCTGTACATTATCCGTGACAGGCACTATATTGTACAAATATGTACAAGTAATGGAGTTTTTAAATCTCTCAAAAGGTTACTTCTATTCTGTTCTTGCTTATGAATAGCTACTTTTGAACATTTAAGGAATTCCTTCCAAGGCTTTTCATAATTCTGACAGTAAACTCAGAGCTACAGATTGCCTAAAAAGTCATCTCCATCTGAAGATAGAGCTTGACAGTGTAATTGCATACTCCGGCCTGAGCTGGGGAAAGCATCCCTATGCGACACTCTGGAGATCCACATCGGCCCCCTCCTCCAAGAACACAGGTAGCCCCGTTTAATGGAAGGCGCTCTGGGAACTGTGTACGCGCCTTAAAGATGGAGGGCAGAAAGGGACACTGGGTCCCCTCTAGTAGACGTCTACTCGTGTCAAGACTTCACAGGAATCCTAAGCCAATACATCTGCGGACAATGGCAGCTTTACCATCGACTCTGATACCTTTTTGATCCAACCCAGAGACACTACAAAAAAATTAGAGGATGCTGTTTTGAATCACAAGCTAGAACAGAAAGGTTTCACTGCATATTTATGAATTACCAGAATAATGGAATCTTTTCTGGGGCTAGGAAGGAGAATATTGTAGGTCCAGTTCCACTTACTTAGGATTTATCTGGGGAACAAATAATGCTGCCCATTAATGAAAGCTTCCTTCCAGTGTTCGAACCTGAGCCAGGGCTCTCTCTTTCTTTTTTCCCCCTTGCTCACACACAGTAAAACTCATTCATATGATTTGTTCTACTGGTTTCATGGTAATACTCACATGAGCAAACTTTTAATCAGTGGTGCTGTGGATGGGGCTTTAGTTATTTGTCTTTTTGCTGTGATTCATTATCATGTATGTGAAAAGAGGTCTCAGCATACCATAATTCAAAGCCCACACCTTTATACAGACAAGGATTTGAGGACCAAACATAATCAAAGCAGCAGAGCCATAAAAGATATACCTTTTACTGGATATGTCAGAAATTAGACAACAAACCCACATTATTCTTAACAGTAGTTCTTATTCCTAATTCCTTAAGTGCCACACCAGCATTTTAACCCTTAATTGATTGCATATGATTGTCTGTACAATACATAGCTAAACAGAACCTTGTTTGCAGCTGGCAATTTATTGCCCTCTTGCATTACAACAAAGAAACCCAAAATGGTAGCCAAAGAGAAAACTGCCAGTCAAAACACTCTTGCTCTCTTATTCACACTGTTGCTTTCTACCTCCACACTCCATTTTTCCCTAACAACAAATTTAACTTATGAATGAGAAAGGTTAAAGAAAAAATATTTAGTTGCCAAAAACATGGCAAAAATATTATAAAAAGATCTGTTACTGTTAAACACTGTATGTCCTTAGAAAAATGCTAGGAACCACAAGAGTTACACTTTTATCTAAGAGGTAGCATATGTGCCATATAATACATATGTTGCAATCACAGCAACTTATTTTGCATGAACAGCAGCAAACTCTGAAAAAAAAATTGTCCAGTGCTCAAATGAAAGCTGTCATCATGCCTTCATTTTAAATATGCATTCAAAGGAAAATCAGTTTTGTATACTTTCCCTGACAGATTTTTTGGACAACAGTACCTGTCAGCATAAAGAGAAAAGAAGAATAATTATATTTTAATATTATAAGATATTTTGAACAGTTCCATAATGTCATCATTTTTATGTAGAATGATCTATGTTAAGTTAAAATAAATATTATCAAATACATGCTCTTCTTCCATTCTTCCAAAAATCACTTAAAATGAGTGTTCACATTTGCATCATAACAAATGCTAATACTTTACACAATTATTTATATAATTATATACTTGTATTCCCTTAAAATATTTGTTACTCAACCATAAATGCTGGGAAGAACTATTACTAACAATGTGCAAAATCTCATCATTCACAAAAAAATAAATACCAAAAAAACCGACAAAATTTATAAACTATAGTTGAGTACTGGGTACTGAGCATGCAGTAGTCCCCATTCTACACGACCATAAGTGTCCATTTGTGCCACAATAAAGCTATTTTAGCTCCGTCCTCATAGCAGGTGACCCCTGCCCTCATCGGGGTTCTATTGCACTCGCACTGTTTATGCACATAACAAAACTGACATCTCTGCCCTAGACTGCTGCCCCTCTTGCTAATGGTCCAGTGTCTCTCTCCCAGGCCATTCTTCAAAGACAGGGATGGTCTTATACAAAGTGGAAAATGTCAATTCACAGAGCAAGAAACTGTCCAAATACTTTCTGAAGAATTTTAATTTTAAAAGAGAAAGAATAGCAAGTTTGCTTTTCCTCTTTAGAAGATGCATAAATGATGCTTTTGGTCTGTTTTAATCCAGTTGCAATCAAATCATAAAGGATATCTTAGCATAACATATGGCTTATTTTGCTGTAATACTGTAATGTATGTATCATTTCTTTTTTTCTCTTTCTAGCTTAGCATTCTCCTGAAGTTTCCTTCTGCAATGATTATTTTTGGGATGCCAGAGGTTTTGATATCTTCTATGAATGAGATGATGGATATCTATAGCTTTGCCAGTAGAAACAGGGGGCACAAAAATGGGAAGACATTCATAGGCCCTGAAGTCTAGATCACTGTTATCACACACAACTACATGAAGTAATCTCATCTTAAAAATAAAACTTAACACACATTAATAATTATCAACTTCCATCTTAAAACCAGATAGATTTATCCCTCTATTACTCTTATTACAAGACTGTATCCTGAGCCTTTATGCTGCCAGCAATGATGGTAGATAGCCCAGCTACCAGCCTTTGCAGGTTACACTTACTTCAGACCTTAGACAAGAATGATTGATATCAGCTTTTTAGGGAGGTCTTCTTCCTTAAATAGCATAGTGACAGTAATCACTGTGTTTTAAGATTTGATTTATTAAACAGCACACTGGTTTGAGTTTGTGTACTATAAAAATGGAGTACAAATGAAACTAGTAAAGGCAAACTGTATTTCAAAGCATCAATTTTATGCAATATTCTTACAAAATAACCCCAAATTATCCTGAACTACAGGCCAAGTGTGTTTTGCTAACTAGAGCTATTGGTACAGCATTACACATTTCATTATTCACTTCTAGTCTCATTACTTTGAGTTCCATAGTCCAGATCCTCAAAAGGTATGGCTGCACTTAATTCTCTGAAAGATTTGCCTCTAAATTCTTGTAATCCCAAATTAACAGTGTCTTGAGCTCTATTTAAAAGCTTGTGAGAACTTTTGCGTTTTGAGAGTACACTTTGATTCAAAAGTTAATTTGACCACCGAGTACGCACAGAGTTGAAAAGAGCAATGAAATCCTCTGCTGTCCTTGGTGACAAAAAAAACAGCACTATCCATAGCCACATTAGCATATTTGAAGAAAATATATATCAAAACAGAAATTCTATCAATTTGTTCTTATGACTGCATTACTAATTATGCTCCGTTGATTTGGTGTCTTTTCTGGCATCAACATGTTGGGTAGTTCTTTCTTTCATTCTGACTTGTTACACAAAGTAAATACTCCTAAAACTCTAGGTAACTTTGCCTAGGTAACTTTTATTTGGATTAGAAAGGGCTTGGTGACCACAACAAAGCAACATGAACATCTCACCCTCTCTGAACACCCCCATCACTTCATTCTCAAAGTCAGGGAACAGAGAAACAARATCTCCAAAGAAGCAAATGTTTTAGGAAAATGTGAAAACATAAAACATAAGTAGCCTTAGCATACATAAGTAACCTTTCAAGGAAAGATAGGCTTATGATATCTCACAGAGAAAGAACTTTTGATTGTCTGGTGGACAAAAACAAAAAATACTTTAAAAAAGTTTTTCAAAAGAACTTTTTAAACCATTTCCCTCTCCAAAAACTCTAATTAAGAGATTTTGCAGTTAAACTCACACTCCTTTTTCTGAGAAAGTTACTAGACTTCGTAACCTCACACCACTGATACAGCACATCAAATGCCTTATCATTGTACTCCTCTCCTCACAGAACAATTTTTCTCCTGACYGTTTGCCGGTTCTGTCTTCACAGTCACCACAGAGTCTCAATCACAGTGACACATGGGAGCATACAGTCTGGCTAGCAAAGGGGAAAATACTCCACAACTTGAAGCCCTACTCTTTGCACAGGGAGAGGATAATACAAAGCAGTGATAAGAAGATCTGTTAAAACTCTTGGGAGTGCAAGCGTTACTTCTGGCACGGAGATGAAGAGTCCTCCACTGACAGGCTACACAGCTGCTCTTTAGCCATATCTTTGTATGTGAAATACAATCTCCAAAGCGTTCACAAGCCTAGCTGCTGAGTCTACCTATTCAAACCGGGCAGTGGGGTGAGACTGAGGTTTCATTCAGTGCTTACATATGAAAATCACTGTAATATGTGTGATGGACAAGGACTTAGAGAACAGTAGCTCCAATAGATGTGAGTATTTGCACACATACACATTCTATTCAAAGCATCTGTAGGCTATAGAATGTTATCAGAAGACTAATATATCCCAATCAGACGGGATTTATTTATAGAGAACGCTCTTTTCGCGATGTTAGATGCCTCATTAACTTGATTCAGCTTGCACACAGCAAAAATATTCCCTCCCTCTTCAGATTTTTGATAGGGAATTATAATTTCTTGTTTCATTTGTTAAAATCCTTTTGCTATAAGGACATTTCAGAAATGCTTTATTGCACATGACTTTCACAATTGCCAGAGTATTCATTTTGACCAAAAGGCTCTCCTTTTGCTGATTTCCTCTTAAGAGAGATACCAAAGAGGATTGTCCTATTTCTTCTTTTCATTTGCCTCTTCCATAAACCATTAATAGCCAACATTTGATCCTCCTACACAAAAGTTCATGATAGAAAAGCTGAAAGAGAGGGCTATACATTGTGCTATGAACAGATTATAACTTTGTATTTCACTGTTACTGTCACTATGAAGCTGAGGGAAATTATACTATAAGATTTTTAAATTTAATCTAAATTTAAGTACAGACTCATTTCTGGAAGATTTATGGAATCTATGGTTTTAGAAAGTTTGGAGATTTTAAACTCAGCATTTTAAATTAGTGTGTGGAGATTTACAGAAGTTATCCTACTTGAAGTCAGGAGAAACTGGCAAAGGCATATAACGCTCTTTTTGTGAATTTACCGTTTTTCTATTGGTTTCATACAGCAGCAGAATCTAAGATCTCTCCCTCATTTGTTTCAGCTACACAGCCTACTGTCACTACTGGTTACAATTAAAGACAAAGCAAACGGAAAACATCCAGAAAAATATATGGTCCTATGAACATTGAATTCCATTCGTCTGCTTACCTAGCAGACAGGGCCTCTTTAATGGCTGGAATTCAGTAGGGATTAGGATTTGAAAACAGTTTTTTTAAGAAATGAATTGACAATGCATTCTTTGGCAGTTCTAGTTCATTTATAGCTTGATCTTAAACAACTGATATCCATACGGGATTTGCTGTTGGCTTCAGCAGGTTACTAATCGAACTCTTTCTGTCTTAAAATCTTTCAAATCAATTCAACCTCCTGGTTTAACATCTCTTACACAAAAAAACAAACTTTATGCCCATTCTAACCCTTTCCACTACAAGTCCACTCCTCTTTTCTTAACCATTTGAATTTTTCAATATCTGGACATAGAGAACTGTCCTTTTGGAATGGCTTATTGGATTTCTTTTTACAAAAGTGATAAAATAATTCTCTCCACCACAGATATATATGTTAAAATATGTATGAAGAAAGATTCCATTCTCTAAGAATCTGCAGAACAACTTTTATCTTAAAAACAGAGTAAACGCTAAATTGATTTTAATCTCAAGAGTAATCTGAACATGTTGCCTAAACCAAACAACAGGGTGTTGCTGAGTGTTGTGATTTTGTTGCAAACTGTCATGATAATTTGGTGGTTAACTAAAAACAGGAGTGAAAGATATGAAAGTTGTGAATCTTAATTTTTTTTTAAGTACACTTCCATGTGCTTTAAAAATCATTGGATAAAAGATCTTGGAAATATGATCTACAGGTATGCGATATATAGGCACCCCATATATCTCTACTTCTACTTTTCTCTCTCTCTCTCTCATTTCTAAAGATGATCTTGTGATTTCTGCACCCAGTTAATGCATCTTGAGCATTTCAGGTATGTGCATAATATGCTGGAATGCAAAGGACTTTGAAACACAAAGAAATTATTACAGATTAATCAGTTATCAGATGTGATCTGATCCATGGTAAACAGCTGTGTGAGAAATCTTACCCTGTAGCACACATGATAATAATGATGAGCTACCTTGAATTAGTATTACAGTAAGAATGCAGGCTCAAACGTTTAACCCAGAGCAGCTGATACATAGCAAATCAATAATTATGTTTATTTCATTGCAAAACAAAATTATTTCTGCTCAAGCTTTTAAACTTAAGTTATAGAGTCAAAAAATTTAAGTATACGTTTCAAGCACTGTTCATCAGCATTTGCATTATAAAAGAAACTGATTTTTTAGCTGAATGCCCTTCAGCAACATCCTTTGTGGCACATAATCCAGGGAAGACAGGGGGGTTTTAGGCTGTAAATGGCCTGATATGACACAGAATGACCAGGCAACAGACCAACCTCTCTCTGAACAATATGAAAATGTTAGAGACATCTTTTTTTTAGACACACAAATAAGTTTTATTTCTGTCTGTAAGAATGCTTCTTTCATATTTTGGAAATACAGCCATACTACATTTTTGTCTTTATTTCCTTCCTTGGTGCATTAACACTGATGAGCCTGTGCGATTTCCTCAGTGATGAACAAACCTGCCATTAAAAAGACTGTTTAACCTAAAACATATAACAAGGATAAAAACAGCAGCAGTTTGTAAATGAACCTGAGTTTCCATGGAGGTACTATAGATCTTGCTTGTGTCTTAATTAGCTTCTCTGCTCTTTAAAAGTGCATTCTAGCTAATCTGATGGACCACTGTTTCCACCAGAGTTTAAAGATTTTAGAAGAAAGTCTTTATTTTTATCTCCAGATGGTTACATTAAGAGATACTGATGGTATTCTCTTCTCTGATGGCACCCTAACTTATACATAATGTAAGCTTAATTATAGTCTTACCTGTAAGGAATGCAGGGTGGATGCTGTTATATAAGGTGGATTAACTATTTAAATGAATGAAAAAGAGTATATTTGTTAACCATGAAACCCTTCTACTGAAATATATTTTTGGTAAATCTGTAATAAAATCTGGACCATTGCCACATAAAGGCCAGCTGAAAAGGAGAAATTCTCCAGGAAGCTTGTTAGTTTCAGCAGCCCAAGTGAAATTTCCCTTGATGCACTGCATTTTCTTCTGTAGACCTCCTCAACAAATCACTCCACTCTGTGGATGCGTGGACAGCCACCCAGCCATGTTTTCCAGCTTCTGCATATACCTGTATACATGTTCTTCCCTGCTGTCCTATTCCCTCCCTTGTACGGCTCACAGGAAGTATATTCAGTATGGCCTAACCTTTCTAAAGGATCATCAGTAAGATTAATAGTAAAAAGAACAAGAGATTGTTCTGATCAGCTTGTATATGGGAAGTTTACACTAGGCTTTTAATATAAGAATTCAAATACATATACTTTCCTAATACTTGCAAACCTGTTCCCAACCAAGAACCCCAATTAACCTCAGCTTGCAAACAGTACCTTCCCGCTTCCCTCTTGAATTTGATTCACTTATTGTCCTGACTTAGTTTCAGGTTCTAATGTTTTGTCTTGTCTTGTATGGCCATACTTTCTAGTAGTTTTATTAGGAGCTCAGAATGCCCTAGTTCTGTATTCATTTTTCCCTAGTGATTCCTCTCCAGAATAGATTTGGTTGTTTTTTATCGAAAAATTTATCCCTGTGTTTCTTCCAGCACGATGACAGATCTATTCTGTATTGCTCCATGGTAAGTCAGGCTTAGTTTCTTTCATGTTATAGAATACTGCAAAAATAGCCAGAAAATGTTCCAAGGTGTTTTGTGTGGCAAACTGGTGCTGTTGCTGGGGAAACTAACCTTCCTTTATGGTATTTTACTTTTTCTCTGAATACTAGTCCAGGATCATTTCATAACAAATTGTTGTTTTAGTCTTCAGAGAGTTTCTGTGTTAGCAGTACTTTCATTGTCAGACTTTTAGGCCTTAGATTCTTATGAGGGCATAATCTTTTTTGATCCAGCATGGATTATCATTATGATAAATATATTTCTACGCATTATGATAAATATATTTCTCTACCAAAACAGCACTTAACATAAGTCAGATAGCAACTGATAGAGGCCAACTACCTCAGTTATAATCACCATTAGATTCAGTGGCAACCATAATCATGTTAACTGGAGTTATATTAAAGACATGTTCAGATAACACAGACTAAAAATGTGTTCTCTTGTTAGATGTGCTAGGCTACTATAAAATTATTCCCCCTGCCTCTGTAGAGCTATCTGAAGCAATAAATAAGTGCACAGAAAAATTCCAAGAGGATTGAACAACATGCACCAGAGGCACTCGGCTACTTAAGCAACAATGTGGGAGTCCAAATAGACAGACAGATAGATGGACCCCAAAGAATTTTGTGTTGATGCGGTGATATTCATGAACTAAAAGAGCAGCCCCCACACAGCCTGAAGTGAGTCAGGCTGATTATAAAATGCAASGGATGCAGCCTCCCACATCTGACTCTAAATTCCTGTTCATTCTGCTAAAAACATTTCTTCATTTGCTCAACCTGGTTTAAAGGTTGTTAAGAACTTCCGTGGTCAGTGTCAGCCACACCAAAACAAGCCAAAGCATTTAGACAATACTGTTTACTGAATTAGGTAGGAAAAGATTTTTTGAGCTGTCACAGTGGGAATTAATTTTAAAAGAAGGAAACGAATCAATTTGTCTAAGCAGCAGAAGCAGACCAGAGAGCCAGAAAGGCGCTATGAGGAAAGCTGGACTGTTTGCATAGAAAACCTGGGAGGAAGAATGCTTTGAGGCAATGGTATGTGGAACTGTAAAGATCTCCTCAGGTCCAGAGGGAACACATACAAGAAAAATGTGAGGCTCTGAGGAGAGAATCATAAGCTGAGTGGAAACATCATTTTTGTGAATGGCTTCCCAATGTTTTTTTGTACTGACCTGTCTCCTGATATCACATTGCTTGCACACTTAGGTTGCCATTGGCACTTTCCAGGAGTCATTCTTCAAACTGGAAAAACTGACTATGCTTCAAACTGTAATAATTCCAGGCTGAATAGCTAGATTAAATCAGGCTTTACTTCAAGGAATGATGTTTGAGAGCGAAAGCATTTCATGCCCCACAACTCACGCCATTGAGAAAGTGAAAGAACATCGCAAACATAATGCCAGAATTCATTACATACTACTAAAGCACAAACAAAATGGTTCTTTGCTTACCCTCTATCCCCTATGTCCATCCAGTGTCTTCTGATTTGTATTCTTTAACACTGGGTTCAAGGCATCACAATCCACTCCACAGCTTTCACTGCCACACATGCCCCTCACTCATAATGAATCTCACTGCCTCACTCATAGCCAGTTGTCTTACCTATAAACATGCAGGGACTGTAGTTTAGAGAAAATGTAGTATTAAAGGCAGTATAGTATTAGAGGCAGTAATGGCTGAGAAAGTAACTGGTAAAAAGGAGACGTACTTTGAGAGATGTACTTCTGTAGTTCTTAGTCAAATCTTATTTCAGATTCTGTTTTGTCTCATTTCCATTTAATTATGATTTTGAATTGTATCTCTCTAAATCTGTACTTCATTATTACCACAGCATATCTGGGCTTTTTTGAATGGCACTAATTGGCATCCTTGCTGGCAGTCTCAACAAAGAGCCCAAAGACTGAAAGTGCATGGAGAATGAATTGTCACCTTCTCCTTAGAAATTGTCCCTCTCAGCTCAGGTGGAGACATGGTCGAGAAACAGGATTTGTGGTCACTGGCCATGCTGAACCTGTTCCCTGGAGGCAGGACTGCGAATGCTGCTGTGCACAGACCGCTTCCTCTTATCAGCCCACCAGCCATCAGCCAAACTCCACTCCAAAGGTACTTACACACAGCRGTCTGCAGGATCAGAGTGCATATGGACAGCGAACTTTACCCTTAGAGGGCTGTTAATCTTGTCATTTCTAAAAGCAGTAAAACTCAAACATACAATTAAAATATAAATTTCTGAATACTTGCTACTTTCAACTTCTGCTGCAGTATAAATTCAATGTAATCTCATTCATATTGAAATGTAAATGCAAAACATAAATCTAAAAGGTAAAAAAAAAATGGCCAGCTTGGAAAAAGATAACGCTTTTCATCTATGTAGAAGATAATGATACAATATTCAAGTTTTCCACTCTAAAGGTAATATTTTTTGTCTAAGTCAACATACTTTACCATTTTTAAACTTTTCTCATCATATTTTTGACAGCAGGTTTTCCAATTTTGACAGCTTTTAAAAAGTAATTTTAACAGATGAGTGATTTCTCCTCTCAGCAAAGTCAGATTATGTGAAATGTCAATGTAAAAACTATATACTGTGACACATAATCATTTTTCATTGAATTTACTTATTAATTTTACTTGCTATTGCTAATAAAATGTAAGTGGTTGGCTAATTGTATTGCTTATTTAAAATTTTTAAAGGAATGTATTTTAAAATTGCATTTTTTCTGACTACAAAATTTCTCAGAGGCAGCTATAATTTGTCACCCTCCCAATTTCGTTAAAGCAGAAGAATTACTATCACAATTGATATTCCCAGCTGAGCGGCCAAAGAATGAATCAGCAGAGAGAGGTTAAACCAGCATTTCACCCTTAAGGGTGGCCTCTTTGGTTTAAAGATTGGAGCATATCTGCAGAATTGTTCAGGAAAGTTTTTTCAGATGTGGTGCATGTACTCCATAGAAAGCTGCAGATTTTCATTACCTATACTATCATCTGGCACCTTTAGGAACAGTAAACTCAACAAAGTGGGGGAAAAATCAGAAAGCAAATGGACAACTCAGGGTTTTCACTTCTAGATCAAACTCAGTTCAAGTGGGTCATAAATGAGTTGGACCTATTGCTACTTCTGAAGGAATACAGTGGTTCTAAACATAGGTTTTATATTTCTGTTGTGCAGTGAGTTTTATTTATAATCATCTATACCAGAAATCTAAGAGGATTATTTATTTCTTCTCTCTGACTCTAAAAGCAAAAAACCAAGACCCACACTCTCAAGATCAGTACTATAAGCAGAGTTTGCCTTCAATGACTCTGGGGTGTAAATCCAAAGTCGTGGATGCACTGCTATTTCACACCCACGTAGCAAAGGTTAGAATGTGATCCCAGTATACAGCTCTCCTTATATGTCTCAGTTCATTCGGGAAAATTCTTTAGTCCCCAAGAACACTAATCCAGATAAGAGAAAATGAATAGAAAGACAGATTTTCCCACTTTATTATCCCTTACACAGTCAAATAATCTTATGGAGTCAGGAGTATATCTCATATGAGGGAAAAGTTTCCTTTTCAATCCCTGTATTTAAAGTATTTCTATATCAGCTCAACTTAATTCTCATTACAGTCTATTTTGTATTCCACTTTGATCCATCAACTTCATATGTCACTGGGCCAAAAGTRTGCTTGCGTTTGAAACCACTGACAAGCTTACCATCATGTAGGCTGCTCCTTCACAGCATTAACGTAAAACAGTTCTAAATCAAGCAGTGTTCAATTATCCCTGAGAGTACAGATGACTTAGTTCTTCGTTAACTTAATTGTTTTCCAGTAAAAGTGAAATGTGCTGTATGCAAATTAAATAATACCAAGTGTCARCACTTAAAAGAAATGCTCATTTAGCTTCAGTAGAGTTTTTTGTTGCAAAATTTTGTTCATTTATTTTATAAGAAATTGTGTTTGTCTTTATTTGTTCCAAACACWATACAATTGTGAGACACAGTGCCTGCTGGCAAAGCTGGAATTGCTGTCAGCAGGAAATGGTAAACTAATAATAAATGGTGGTAAAATATTTATATTATAGTTTACTAGGAAAATGAATGCCATTTTCTATTTCATTTCTGCATGAAACAGTACACAGTAACATAGTTGTTTTTCAGATAAGTGGATGGGATTCTAAATGCTATAGTAACTTATCTTCTAACCATCAGCTGCCAAAAAAACAAAAGAATTTATAAAAATAGAGCCTTTTACTAGCTCCAATTTAAGAAATTTTAACTGGGAGTACGTAGTGCAGTAATTAGTAGCATCTCACATTCAATGTCATTGGACACTAGTCTGATAGATCAAACGCTTGTGTATGTGGCCTACTTACTTAGTTGCTTGCTCATAATTTTCAATAACAGTGCTGTTCTTATACAGGGAGGGGTGGTCTAGAGCCACTAGAGTACTCTGCAGGATGGTGATGTTCAAGTACAACACTGTGTTTATGTACTCCCCAAAGTGTATCAAAGCTCAGATCCACAGAAATAAAAGAAAAGTCAAACAAAACAAGCATTAGACTGCGTAAAATAAGGTATGGACAAGGCAAACAGGTGAGGCATTGTTTAGGTGGCTAAGGTAGATCAATATCTATGCTTGCAAGCCAGGAATTCTGCCTGCTTTCCTCTGGCACTATGCAGATCATCTTACGGCCTGCAGACAGACTGTCGCCTAAACCCAACTGACAGACAACCTATTTCACCCCTGCAAAAATCATACCCATCTTCATTCTTGTGGTTCACGAGGGAAAAATAAAAGCCTGCATGCCCATGTGAAGTCACACTGAAGTGTAGGCATAAAACAACATTGCAGCTAATATTTTTTATTGTATTATGTAAATTACGTGATGAAAGCAGTTAAATTTTCTGTTTCTTCTGTTACTAACTACAAGTCCGTGTGTTTTGCCTAGGCTGGGTTATCAAAGCACACTACAGTAGTCTTTCAGGGTTTGAAAAAGATTCATATGACAAGCTGTTACTATTCCCTCCTGTCCCTTCAAATGATCTGTTTTATTATCTGTGGTGTTTTGTGATTTGAGACAGGGAGACATCAAGATGCTCTGACTACACATCCTGATATCATAGATCAGTTAAAGCCCTTTCCCCTTCCAAAATATGTTTTAATTCCAAGCATGTAAAAAAAAAAAAAAAAAAAGAGGTGTTGAGTTTAAAGAATCAGCTGACTCCTTCAGCAAACTCCTGAAGACCACCAGCTGGATAATCTGGACCACAGCTACCAGAAACAGAAAAGGGATTTTGTAGGAAACCATGAAGTATTTTACTTCCAGCACCAGTACTTATCATGGGGAAACCTGCCTAGAGGAGAGGAGAATGGGCGAATCATGCCAATTGCAGTGCATGAGAGACAATTCATGCAGCCTACATCCTTTTGTCTTAGATGCACAGTACCACAACCTGATTTTTGGGAAGGAGGTGAGGATAAGAAGGTCTTTTGGGGCACTTAGAGAAAGCATTATTCTTGCTTTCATTAAAGATGTATGCTAGTAGAGATACCATGCTCTGTTCATATTTTAAATTGAAAATCTAACTCTTTTTTCCCTCATTCTGAATTGATTAGCTATTAAAACACAGTTACAATTTCACAAAATAATGTCTATTTCCCTATTTTAAGCAGGTAAAATGTTCAGCTTTAATCTCCAGAGTGTAAAAGGTCACCTTTGTAGACCGATGCATATCATATCTCTGAGTAATGAGAACAAGTGTGCTTTTCCTCAGTGCACACACCTTAGTTACTCTTATATTGCAACCATTTTCCTGCCTTACCTTTCTTTATGGTAGAGGAAATGTAATTTACTTGTCAGATTGAAATGTTTGATATAAATCTTTAGCCTTTCTTTCAAACAAGTATTTCTGAAACATTATATTATAAACAACTGGCATGTTTAATTAAACAACTACTTTATTTTCAGCAGAACAAGAGGGTATGATTATATTAATTGAATAGTAGGACCTGTGACCAGATTTAAAGAAAACATTTTCAGCTCAACAAGGAGGTATGATTGTCTTAATTTCAAAGCAAGACATGTGACTAGAATTGAAACAAAATATTTGAGTCTCTGTCTTTACAATTATTAAAAGATATTTACTTTGTAAAAATAGTGAATAAATGGAATTTTTAAAATATACCTTCCCATTATAACTCTTCAAATCACAAACTGGCTAACAGATTAAAATGAGTTAAATAAAAGTCTTGCAGCAATTTATTTCTATGATGAAGAGTATTTTAACTGAACAACTGCAATTTTAACATGTTTACTGGTACTTTTGACTTCAAATACTATATTTCTACAAATGCACGATAGCAAATCTTCTCCATATTTTATTAGCTTATTTTTCCAGATAGAGAAAAAAACAAGGCTTAAGCATGCATGACTTGCGCACGTAAGTCCCTTTAATATAAGTGATTTCACAAGTGCGAGTAAAGGAGCAAAATTTTGACCTAACTGATTAACAAATATTCGTAGAAAAGTAACAGTAGTAACAATGTCATTGAGGTTTTTTTTTATTCTGCTATCTTAAAAACAGTTTCTGTCATTTCCTACATGTATATTATAAATTTCAGTGACCGTGTTTTCCAAT
>NW_020449197.1:290056-307140 GCF_003343035.1 Apteryx rowi | reverse complement strand
AAAAAAATTTAAAAAAAAAAAACACAAAAAACACATATTCTTTTATTTTCTTGAAATAAAGGAATGCTAGGCATTCACAATATAAATGCTTATGACCAAATGAAATAACGAAAAAGAAGACGCTGTTATAGGAAACATACACTGAGTTATGATCCTAATTATCCTTGTTTAGATTTGTTTATTTAGGTAAATAGATGAAATATTTTTGATCCAGATGTGACAATTTCCATTCTGTCATTTACCTTGCAGAGATCATCAAATTTTTGCTTTTATCACATTCCCCCGAGTACTTTCATGTTTTCGTTAAAAGCAGCAGTTGAGAAAACATGTCAGATGCTAAGCACAAAATCCACCATGCAGCAACATGGAAAAAATGTAACAACTGTTTTGGAAGAAATGTCTCTAAGTCAACCTACATACAGTCTTAAATGACTTGCCAGTGAATGTTAATTAGCTTTAAAGTTACACCATGAAATGACTTCAAATGCTAAAGAAAACATTTGCTGATTTAGCTGGTGTATGACCAAAGAATGAAAATGAACAGATACAGTTTTGACAAATATCTGTAGGTAAAGTTTTGTTGGTATTTGGGATAGTTACTCCAATGCTAGCTAGAAATTAAACCAAAGGGTAAGTAATGTTCGCAAGCAAATTATGATCATTAAAGTTGTGATTTTTTTTTTCTTAACAACTGACTTAAAATAAAGCTCATACTGAAATGCATAAAAAAGCTATTGACTGGGACTAGAATGTTCTTCTTCTTATAAAAAACTTTGTATTTTATTTCTGCTGTTACTGCTGAGATTTCTTGGGGATTTAAGTTGAACATATTACACGACCTGTTCCCTGTATCATCATCCAACATATTCAGCACTTTGTAGGATGATCATTAGGAATATTTCCAGTCACAGTTAAGTTAAACATGAAAATTCCCTAAGTAATCTAAAAACATCAATAAATGTCAAAAGTACTATGCAACAGTATTTTGTATAGCAATGTTCAGTTTTCAAATGTGAACCGTAGACTAGTTCACCCTAATTTATTTATCTTCATAAAAGCAACTGCAATATAAAAGGACAAGCCTTCTCATTCTCTCACACAGAAATTGCTTAGATGTCAGTGGAATTATTCATGAAGAAAGTTAATGAAGTTTAGTGCAAGATTTTGAATTGTTAATTTACTTTCGGGGAGAAAAATGTATATGGGTTAACAAAGATGAATTTTCATTTTCCTGATAATAGCTGATTTCCTTAGTCTTCCGTGACGTTTCTCATATTCATCATTCTGAAAAGGATATAAAGAAATCAAAAAGCAAGCATTCATGTTTTCTAGTATCTCCTGTGAATCCTATCCACTAGAAATGAGAGCAGTCTTTATTTTTGTGTTGCTGTACCAGGCTGAGCAGACTGTCAGCACCAAACAAATAAATGAAAACAACTAACAACTGGTTTTCAGGAGATGAAGGAGATAACAAAACTAACAGCTAAGCTTTTGATAGCAAYCTTCTAATATTTCTTTGCAACGTATCTCTCCAGTCCTGAAGTCCTTCCAGTCAGTCCGTAAAACCCTTTGCTGATTCGAACTACACGTTTAACTAATGACTCTTCCTTACTTCTACCACTGTCATTTCAGTCCTCTACTTCTTCTCTCCTTTTTTTTCAGCCCTTCGCTCCCTCTTTCTATGTGTATACTCAGCTGAATTTTGTAGCTGTTGCCTGGATCAAGCGTTACCTCTTTCTCCTTTGAGAAAGGAAATAACCTCCATTAACCCCCATGACCCTCTGCCTACTTGAGGTATTGACAAGGCAGGGAGAGTCAGCCACTGACTTTTGTGCCTATAACCCCCAAAGCCTCCTCTGTGCTTCTGTTTAAACTATGATACTGTAAATCACTGATCTTTACAGGGCCACATGAATTTGCCTTGGTCATCCCAAGTTCCCCGTGATTCAGCATACTGCAGCTGTTCCTCCTGTTTTTGAGGAACTGCGATATGAACAGATGTTTGCTGCAAACTGTGTCCCTGTTTCCTCCAGATGGTCAAAGTCACTGATCCTGAGCAGACCTTGAATTCAAGTGAGCATGAGTAGCAGCCACTTCCTTTCACACACCACACATCTTGTATAATTAGATGGCCTCCCATCTTCCGACCCTCAACTCCAGAATTTGGAAAGGTAAATAAGCATTACTGATGCMGAGCCAGTCTTCCAAACTACAAACATTTTCATGAAGGGAGTTTTCTCAGACCTTCAAAACATCACCAGCAATTTTGAGTCTTTTTCTAACCTTCTATTTTTTCCAGTTTGGATCATAAGAGCTTCAGGAAAAAGGCCATATCTTCTTGGCATTTTACAGTGCTTAAGCCAGCATCCGTGTTCCTCAGTGGTGTTCTAGGTGTCTTATAAACAGCTGCAGAAGAACACAGAGAAAACTGCTTATTTTCCCATTCTCTGTTGCACTTGGAAGGATTATTCTCATCCTGCACTCAGCCACAGACCCCACTTTGGCCTTTCATTCTTGTCCCTTTCTCTCCCTGAAAATCAAGACAGTTGCTTAATCCAAGTAATTCTCTTGCCTTGCCTTTTACTCTCCACCTCTACAGTGAGAAATATGTTAATACCTCAGTTATGTTTCATTTCACTGATTATAACCTACTTGTAGGGGTTGCTATTCCATACACTCAAACTCCTTCACATTAGAACAGTTTAAGTCATCTTTTTCACCATCTGTCGGGAACATGTTTCCTTTCTTTGTATTCCTTCACTCTGACTTTCCATATAAAATTAAAGCCACCTGTCCTCTGCTTGAAGGCTTTTCCAAGCAGCATCCCACCTGCAACTGTAATCCCACACTATGCCTCTCCCCAGTCACACTTCTTGCTGGATCAGTTCTGCCACAATTTTCTGACACTGCTGATTCTGCCTAGGACTCTGTATCTGTCCCATGGTGCCAGTCTCCTTTTTGGACCGTTTTTCMAAGTCTGTTTTTCCAGCTTCACAAGGACTTACTCTTGTTGTTTGCCCCTTACAAATATGTTTGAAAAAACTTCCCCTACCAGGACTCTTTCTCAGTGTGGCTTTTGTCTTTCCCATCTGCTTACACTGAAGCAATCTTCGGATAATAAACCAAAATATATGATTCCAAAATAGAAGCCAAATGTTAATATAAGTCTGAGGAGTATGTTCCGGGATGCATGATAGTCCTACCTCTGTCATAACCCGTATCTTAAAATAGAAGAACTTCATTCTATTTAAATATATGTAGATACTCAAAAGTCATACACATCTTTTCTGATGGTCCGCAACACTCACAAATGTAAAGAATCCATCCTTCAAGGCCTTATGCTGACTCATCCTGTGTGTGAAGAACTAGGAGATAAATGGGAGCTTTAAATGCAGAATAACTGTAGAATCAGATCTATGGAGTAACATTGTAACTTTAATTCAAACTTAGTGCTTAGTTTTCTGCTTGAGTTCTAAAGTTTTGTGCTATCCCTTAGAAATCTTGGCTTCTAAAAGAACAACTGGTCWTTCTGAAGTTACAAAAACTGAATATAAAAGAAGTTCATTATATTTTTATACCATTATGCTACTCCACATGCAAAATTCAATTCACATTAATATGACATGCTCTCCTGAGGGCAGGACTTGGTTTTGGCCTCTGATTATGAAGAGGGTAAGATGTTCCCTACCATATATGGGTTTCTTATTACAAGTCAGTATTTTCCTTTATCTTGCACAGCCTTCTAGTGCCATGAGTGGCTTAGAAAGACAGGATCTCACAATGCTTTATTATTCCTGCATTAGCCATTTTCTGTGTCCCATGTTTGCAGCTAAGAAAATGTAAAACTATCTGAAGACATTCTGCGCTGATTTCTGAAGATAATCAAGTTTATAGGAATCCTGTGGCCATTAAACAATCTTGCTGGCCCTCCAATCAATGATAGATGCTAAGCTTTGCAAAACAATACCAAAGACAGGACTAGAAGAAAAACACTCTGTTTCCCATCTRTTTGGAGCACAGTGCTTACATTAGGCTTAGCTATACACACACACAAAAAAAATTCCARTAACTGATGACCAAAGAAAGGAAAGCATTGATGGAGCCTGTGAAGGAATTCTGCCCTGCTTAATAAACGTAAAGAACAAAATTTAAAGACAAGTCCATGAAGTAACTAGAATAACTGCAGGCAGAACATATACAGTGGATCCAAGGGCAGAGAATGTCTAGGTAGAAGAGTACACAGGCAACCTCCGCAACTTCTATTTTCCCGTGGAGCTCAAACCTTTCTTACTACTATGGAGCATATTTGTCTTCCACTAGCTTTGGTTGTCAGATAAAGAGCTGTTGGCGTTACTCAGGCCTATTCAACTGATTTGGTCTGAACAATCCCTAGAAAAAATGTCATGTAAATATTAGTTCCGATTTGAATATGAATATCAGTTTGACTGCATTGATAACCAGTCAGACTTTTTTTTGACTTTTTTTCTCGTGTAAATATGTCTTTCCAATGAAGCCAAAATGTTTCACAAAAATGTGTCAGTTTTAATGAAGTTTTCAATGGGAATGTTCTAAATATCCTGGCTGGGCTGTTTAGTCATTTCCTAATGAGAAAGTGAAACAAAGAAAGGGAGAACAAGAGAAATATATAAAAAAAGAAACTCTAGCTTTTTTGGCCCCAAAACAGACATATGCAATTTTATGACAGAAAAATGTCCAAAGCATTTTTGTTTTATTTCCAGTGTGGAACAAAAAGTCATCTCAAACCTTACGTATTTTCACAAAATGGGAAATAACATTTTGCCCTTCGGTTAGCTCTAGGTATGACATTCTGTGTTTGCTTACTGCAAGCAATACAGTAGGTCTGTGACAAAGAACACTTAAGAAAATCCTTTTTCAGCTTGAATTGATTCATAGTCACAAAAGCAAATTCCAGTTGGCTGTGACTTTTATATCTGCAATTTGTAATATATGTTGTATTGGCCTATATAAATCAATCCGTTAGAGAAAAGCAGAGCTTATGTATGCAAAACTAGCCAGTACCATATAAACTGAAGACTCTGAGGTTTATATGCAATTAAATTTCAAATAATATGTCAGTTATACTGACTATCTATATATATCGGGTATCAGTTACATTGCATTAAAAATGTATTTCAATTTCACATTTATACTGGCTTCTTCAGATACTTTTGATTTAAGGATTAAAAAAATCCATTTTTAATTAAGGATTTTTAATTTTCCATTGCTGGATAAGAAGATGGGACTGAAAGGATCCATAAGGCATTGCATGAAGTCCCCTATAATCACAGCAAACCATTAAATAGATGCAGGGGCAATATGAATTTGCCTTGGTCATCCCAAATTCCCTGCAATTCAGGAAACTGTGGCTGCTCTTCCTGCCTTTGAGGAATGACAGTACGAATAGCTGTTGCTGCAGACTGCGTCCCTGTTTCTTCCCGATGATCAAAATCACTAAAGCTCCATGGACCATTTATGCCCTCTGCGAAGGTATGTCAAAAATTAATTCATCAAATCTGTAATTTACTTAGGATTAGTAGCAGAAGGTCAAAAGCTAGAATTATGATGTGTCAGAGGTTGAGAACAAATGTTATAGGTCCCTGTAGTAATAATTTTAATATACTAAATAAAACTCCCAGATAATCCATGGACTACAATCATATTCCTCATTACAAAAGGAAACAAAAACTATGCAGAGGTATCTCTAATTAGACCTGTGGAAAAACAATCTTCCTAGTCCAAATTTGGCAACTGGTTTTACTTTAAATTCATGAGCATGACATGTTATGACTTTTCAAAACTAACCAATACAGCATGCTTTTGTGTGTCATTACTCAGTTTCTCAGCTGAGGTAAACTAGCATAATGTAGAACTATCCATCCTGAAAACAAGAGTATAAATAAATTCACATAGCTTACATAATTAGCTAATACAATGTAAATTGCAAATTGCCAAAATTCACAACAAACAGAAAGGGTCTATAGACTCAGGATTATTCACTGAAGTGATTTACAAATAATTTTCAAGTATGAAAGTAGAGAATTTTGCAGCCTGTTTGCAGATAATTTGAGAACAGAAAAAAAGGCAAAAATTGTCACATCAATTATTCATTGTGCATTGATCACTTCACTTTAGTTAATACCACAGCAGAGACATTTTCTGTAAGCTTTTCATACTGCAGTGAAGTAAGGCATGCACATAGCATAGGAATGAAGGAAGGCCATTCGCTGGCCCTGTCTTTTATTTTTTCACTCACAGCCATGTGTTTCTTTGGATTATCCACTCTGTTTACAAGGTGGCACAGGTATTGCCTGTAAAACATCTGTGAACCACAATATCTGCTAAATGTTAGTCAAGGATTGTTTCCCTTCAAAGTGATTATTGATACACTGTTAAAACAGCTTATAAAAAAAACATTTTGGAAAAGGCCTACAACTTTGTACTGTTAATCTATAGCTTATTTTAAAGTTATTTTTAGAGTACCTTTCAATGTTGCCAAATAAAGTTCAAACTAATTACAAATGCAAGTGAAAACTAGGAATAAAATGTATTGGTATTATTTGTATTTCTATAGAAGGGAATGATAACGTCCAAGATTGGCTTCTAAAACTGTTAATGAGCCCTGGCAATGTGAAAAAGAGATGGATTAGGTAGATGTAATGAGATATGATTAAAGGGTGTAGGCACTGAAGGGTGCTGGAGAAATTCTTTTCAGAAAGAGTATAATTAGTGTCTGATAAAAGTACTTAGTAGATAAGATTTTTGAAGAAGAAAGGTTAAGATAAACACATACCATATGACAAACCTGCTTAATTTTTTCCCTTTGGTTCTTTGTGTACTCAATAATCTGTTGAAGTTTTATACATAAATAATATTTGTTGAATACTTGATGAAACTTCACAAGACAATTAAAGGGGTTTTAATTGCCAAAAAAAAAAAAAAAAAAGCAAAGAAAGTGTTGACATGTCCTATTGCATTTCCAGTATACATTTCTCTGTTGATTTATGTAACACAGATAATAATATGCAATCTTTTTCTGAAATTAAACAAACAAATTAACTTAAAAAGCAGCTTTCCAGAAGTTGCTTGGTTACTTTCAAGACACTTTTAAATTAAATTAGAATGTATATCTTTTAGTTTAAGTTTTAAAATATGTGGCAGCCTAAAGCAGCCTGTCTCACCCACTTTTATATAGGTCCTGGACAGAGTTGCTTGTGTGTCCATCAGGCCAATAATACCTTGTGCACTTTAAAACATCTATTAGAAGGAGATGTCAGTTCTTTGGTGCTTCACATTTAAGTGTGTACATTCAATCCAAAACTGGGGTTTGAAATATGCCAGATGTGACTACAGTTAACACACTCATAAATAAATAGAAGATGAATATAGTAGGTACTTTGGGAACCAGAAGAAAGGTTTACCATTTAGAGTCTTTCTGAGTGCATGCATGCTCATGTGTATGTGTAAGGAACTTACGATGCAAAACATTAAAACCTGAAATAACAGCTAGTGCTGGCAAGAAATGTACCTGGGGATGTCTCACCGAGGGAGAGCCATCGTTCTCTGTTTCCAAGAGCTGTAATGGTAGATTCCCCTCTTGTTTCCTTGCCCTCATGACAGACTATCATTTGTACAACAGTTCATTGCAACAGAAGAACGTTCAGGATTTGCAAGGTTACAATAGTCTTTTTCTACTCATGTCTTTGGGAGGAAAAGAATTAGTAAAGCCCAGAGTTGGAAATTCTACCTTGTAGCATGGTTTCTGAGCTATCTCCTCTGAAAGCTAATTCAGGCCTATGCACCAAGAGAACCTATCTCAAAGCAGCTATTTCTCTGCATGAGGTCACTGAGCAAAGGGACCAATTTGACAGTAGCGGGGGCAGAGAGGCAAAACAGTAAGCCTGAGAACAGCCACAGCGTCAAGCCTTTGCATGTCTTGGCCCACTTGATGTTTGCAGCAGCCTCATTTCAGATGTTACAAAAATACAACACACAACCTTTCTCATCCTGAAAAAAAACACCACCCTAAAGCACCAGCATATTTCAGGAGCAGCCTTTCTTCCTTTGTCCATGAACAGGAATGTCCATAGTTTCTTATGACAGATTGCCCATTCTGCACAGCAGGTATGATACTAGAGTCTTCACATGGAATGGAGAGCTGTCCTACTGCCTGCGGAGAAATGCAGCATTAGACAAAGGAGTCTCTAAATCATTGGCCAAATTATTCAAGTGTACTTATTAAGCAGGACATAAACCCAGTTCCCTTTAGGCATCCAAACTATCCAGATAACATTTGAAAACCCCACAAGGTGCTGATCTCCATGTTAGAATCTAAACATCCTGCATAAACTGCCCCTGCAGACTTAGCATTATCAGTGAACAAATGAACAAAAAGTAATTCAACTGGCAAGAGAAATACTCTCTGTAGGGAAAAAAAACCAAATACTTATGTCGATACTGGAGGTTTATTTTCATGAAGCTGAAGATGAGCAAGAGGAATAGTGGTTTTGTGTTATTTCAGTAATAGATCAAGATCTTGAAGAGAAATGGAATAGGTCATTTCTCTTATGACTTCAGCAGTTTATACAGATCTTACCAGCCCATTACTAAATAACAGATCTTACCAGTCCAGTACTAAGTAAATAATTAAAAGTTACATTTATAGCCCCTCTGAACACCAAAAGGATTTTTCAGTGGAAATGAATGCAGGGTCCTACTCTAGATTCCAGAAGGAAGTTTTGAAGTCATTCTTGATCAATAGCCCTAAAAAATGATTGAAACACTCAATTTCTTGGCAATGTCATGCAACTTCTGAAATGTAATGATAACACTCTGTAAGTCAACATCGTTCAACATAGTCAACATTGTTTATTGCTGCTTATATTTCAGCTTCAGCTATATCTGGTGCTCCAATAATCTGAAATAAAATCTGAATTGTTTTACATTAATATCCCAAGATAATTGGGGTCCTGTTTTTTTGACAATATAGATTCTGAGAATGTACAGATGCAAGATGCTGTTACGCTATCTACTCCCTGTCAATGAAAGGTCATTCCTCAGATTACATTATTCTCTAGATTTTTGGCAAATTTTGTATCAAATGGCTTCCAGAATTTACTTGAAGGGTCTTTTCCACCAAATTCCTCCCACCAATCAGGAAGATTTCAAGAACATTGAAACTTGACTTTATCTTTTCTTAGTGCTACTCCATTTCTCCCAGTGATACTCCAGGACAATCAGGCAAGGAGGCAAAGATTCAGTGGGCTCTGGAGAAGAAGGAAAGGCAATGGAAGTGCCAGGAGCTCTGTTGTGTTGCAGCAGGAGAAGGCAAGGAAGCTCTTCAGAGAGGATAGAGCAGCTAGGCCACTTCCTTCACACATGCATTTTCTCATGCACACACACCTACGCGACTCCTTATGGAAGTCTTGATGTCCAAATGTCTTCCTGGGAACCAATGACACTCTGCTTCTAGTTTCAAGACAGACCATGATGGATAAATACAGGAAAAACCAGAACATCTTAAGGACCTAAATGAAAAGAGGGCAGTGAGTACTTTTCTGCTTCACTTGTAGGCACACATAAGTGCCAGAAGAGTTCTCAGAAACGTATACAGCAGTGGCTTCACATGCTGCTGGAGGCCCAAATCAGAGCTAGAGCTCAGATCCGTATGGACCAGCATCATTTCCTGCTGTCACCTGTCCAGGTACTGCAAACCATGGCCTGCTGCATCTTGGGGCAGAAATTATGTAGCCTGAAAATCAGTAGTACTGCCCTGCTCTGTCAAACACTTCTACTTGCCTTCACGGCTGTTAGATTTCTTTTCTCTTCATTCTCTCCTTCTTTCCTGATATGGTCCTAATGTTGCTGTTGCTGTTGCTGATGTTGCTGTTCTGTTTGAACTGAAAACATCCAACTTTTTCTAGATATTCACTTTTTTGCAATTTCTGCACTCAGACTGATGGCACAGCCCCCAAAGTCACAGCTTTGGCCTTTGATTTGGCAAATCTTGAAGACATGGTACAAATACACTGCAAAGTGAAAGAAAGGAGTTTGCCTACAGCTACTCTGTACTTTACACTGAGCTCGTTTAAAGCTGACAGAAACTGGCTGCAGTGTTTGAGTGACACAACTTATAGCTATCCAAAATGCAAGTCAGGGCAGGGGCGAAGAGCATCTGGGACATAAGGAAAATCTTTACTGAAGGGGAGGGTCCTGTTCTGGGGAAAGATTGTGGGTTAAGCCCCTGATGGCTGTAAATGCTTTGGGTGTTTCTGCAAACAGGGAATGGAAACCCGTTATTGATTTGATATCTTTGCACGGGAAGATTATGATGAATGTTTTCTCTTATGAAGTTGCCGGTGCATGTGTGTGCATGTGTGTGTTTTCTGCAATTGTTGTACACTATTTCATAATTTTCTTTAGATGTGAACTTGAAGGGTCTCTCTTCTGCTGTGTTCTCTGTTGCTTTTGTTTTTCTTTTTTTCTGACTACACTCAAGTAGGTTCTATTTCTAGGTGAAGGGAAGATTTCCCTCCTCTACTCTCACCAGAATAAAAAAGTGGCTCTTCTGAGTATCACTCTCCTTCAGGAAGGTCCTTTCAATCTGCTGTAGATTAGGGACACATTGTATGCAGGAAGAAAGTTGTCAGGGGTTAGATCAGGCAGTGGAAAAAAACAAAACAAAACAACAAAAAAAGCTGATGTGAGAGACTGCAAGACATCCAGCTCCTTGTGTATCAAGGAAACATCTACCCTTTCCCCCCTTCTTAAAAGGAGTTGAAATAACTGCTTGAAGAAAAAGGGGGAAAAAAAATCGCTCCTCACCTCAGGTTTAAAACGATAGTGAGATTAGACACTCATCATCCTGGGCTGAAGCTTTAGGAAAACATTGGCCCCTTTTCACCTCTCAGACTGTCAGAAAAGTCTTTGCGTGTTTTGTTTCAGCAAACCCCACAAATAATGGATTTCCTTTCAGAAATTGCCAGTAACACCCCATTCTTCCCAGGTTCCGAGAGCTCACTGTAGTGAGTGCATAGATGAGGCCATCACGAGCTAGAGACATCATCAGTACAGAACACTCTGTTATTTATTTAGACTCTGAAAAAGAGCCCTCTTGCTTATTTTCCTAAAATAATTAAAATGCATCACTTAAGTTCCTATTTGCTTAAAAAAAATAAAAAAAAAAGCGTGGGAGCGTAAATGTTTTGGCTCTGTACTGACAGTAAATATATCTTCATATCATGTTTTTATTTTACCATTTTTAATGCATCTATCCTTCCTAGCCCCCTCCCCTCCGCCCCATTAATTCCTGAAGTGTTTGAAAGCACTCTGGAGCCTACAATATCTCTCTCCCCAATTTGCAGTGGAAGATCAAATGTATTACTTTTCCCCATTGCGTGTCTGATGACAGAATAGAAATGTTGGTTCAGCCGAGATTTACGGGCCTGCGCCTACAGTGACACACGGGGAGAGGGCAGCTCCCGCTGCGGGGAGCCGGCAGAGGCACTGCGCGCCGCGGAGAAACCCCGGCGAGAGCAAGCGCTGGGGCGCCCCGGCCGCGCCGCCCGTGCGGAGGCAGCCCCGCCGCCAGCCCCGCGGCACGGCTGCGCATCATCTGTGGCCTGGGACCAGGCTTACCCTGGATGTATGCGGCTGTCTCTCTCTCTTTTTTTTTTTTTTTAACCCTCAAAACCGCTTGTGGGGGCGTAATCCCAAATTCCTGCACTGCCGGCTGTCTCTCCTGCAACTATTTCGGCAAAGGATGCTTTCCTGGTGCCACCAAAATAGGGCCACACCGGCAAAGGAGTTTCCTAGGTAAAATTAGGGGGAAATTTTATTTAAATCTTATATTTATTTAAATCTTCGTTCCTCTTGAAAGCTTAGAGGTGTCTGTTATTTACACGTTGTGCASAAAAGACAGCTCGATATTAATTTAAGAAGGATAACTCCAGCTCTGCTAGTGATGTTCATTTGCAATTCCTATATACTGGCTATTATGTGCAGTGAACTAATCCTGCCTTGCCTTGGAAGCAGAGCTTCCGCTTAGCTCGCTGTGCTCCTCAGATTTCCTCTATAAGAGAGCCGTTGTTTTCCTAGGATTTGGTTATTATTATTAATATTACACCGAGATCTGAATGCTCCCGACACGTGTGTGTGTGTTTTTTTCTCATTTCCTGGCCTTTTCTCCCATGAACTTTTGGGGGCTCGCTGTGCTGCTCTTGCCCTGGGCCGCAGAAGCTGGGGGCACCCACGTTTCCCTCCTCGTCCCCGTTGCAGCTGCCGGGGGTGAACCCTAGAGCATTGGCAGTGGAAAATGGCCCACCTCCACACCGTGTATCGGTGGCCGGGCGGGGAAGAAAAGTTGATTTAATTGCATCCATTTGCTGGCATTTGCTGGAAGGGAGATCGCTCATCGGCAGAGCAATGTGAGCCATGGCTAACTCCGCTCTCTTCTCCCGGGGAAATCATCCCTGGACAGTTGCTTCTCCTCTAAAAGCCCTCGCAGGGAGCCACAAAGTCAGGCAAAAGCCTGGCTGCCGTGTCTCCGTGCGCTGAACTAGAAGTCCTGAAATCCTGACCCCACTGCAGAGAAGCGAGCCCTTGCCTGTGCGACCCCTCGCAAGCCAAGGCTGGCTCCTCCAAGGCATGAAACCCCAGTGGCAGAGGTTTGGATGTGGGGGCAAACGATGCCGGCACAGCAGGCTCCCGCCCATACACTCACATTTCCCCATAGCACGCAGAGCACCCGACGGCGGGGACCCACCCGCGAGCCCCGGCCAGGGGCTTGTTTAGTCCCGGCCTCAGCATCTGCTCGCCGCTGGTTAGTCGGGTTTAAAGCGTTTATTGGCATTACGGCAATACAGGGCATGTCAAAAACAACGCAAGAAGTTACAGGGTCAGCCACCGCAGCCGCTCCCGCCAAGCCCGAAGAAGAGGTCTGAGATCTGCAGCAAGTTACCCAAGGAATGAGGCGGTGTATGCAATTCGGGGGGGGGGGGGTCACATTTCCTACCCCGGGGCAGATCTTGTTTCCTACGATAGTACAGCAATTAACAAAGAGCCTGACTTAACCTCGAACATCTGCCTGCGAGATTTTAGGACTAATTGCTGCCTTTGTAGAATACTGTGCTTCGAGTCGTCTTGGGTCCAGATTTAAGGGCGGAATCTGAGTGGTCCAGTGGAGCCTCTGCCTCTCTCCTAGACTCTAGCAGGTTTGACAAGCGCAGCCTCCCCTTCTCCAGAGGAGATGATGGACTCGTGTTTACACTCCAGACAGCCACTAACTTCTCCGATCTCTCTCCCAACCCCCACTGCCTTCCCTTCTCCTCCTCCTCCTCCCCCTCCCTTTTTCTTTTTGGTTCTAGCGAACAAAAAAAGCATTTGGTGCCGGCACACTGTCCTATTCTGCTTCTGCATCATGACCACGCAGACCTCATTCATCACGTATCCTTCTCCCGGACAGTTCCCCACTTTGGCTGTCAGGCGTTTCTCGTCACGTCACCTTCTTCCTCCACAGATACCTAATCAGGAAGAGAGAGAGAGCACATCCCAGGCACTGCCACAGGCGAGAATCCCGCCCCCCCGCACTCGCTGCGACCGCCCTTCAGCCCCCGTGGCTTGGCTTTCCCAGGGCACAGAAAGCCACTCAGGCAATCCCAGGAAACACAGGAATAGAGGAAAGGGCCCATCTCTTCAGGCCCTGCTGCTACCGCGGCTTCCCCCGGTTCCGAACTCAGGGTGCCGACCTATTGCCCAGTTTCTCCAAGTATGAAAAGATAGCCACAGACGTCTCTCTGAACGGGCTGGTCACATCAATCGCCGTCAAAATACTTGCGATGCCGAAAAACGATTATATTGAGCTATCTAACGGCTTCTGAAGGTATGCTAGGAAATACTAAACGGCTGGAGAGTGGATAAAAAGAAAAAAAAAAAGATTTCAAAGATAATATTTCAGGAGCTTCTAGTAAACCCCCAGCAGATCGCCCTTTTTCTCAGAAGAAAGGTAGAGATATGAGGGCATCTGTTTAACCCTTTTATTAATCTTTTAAAGAGCAGGAAATAAGACAAAATCTTTAAATGATGGTTGATGACTCACATGGTTGGTAGCTTTTCAGCTATCAGCTACCACAAGATGTGCATGTGGTATTTTAAAAATAAACAGGAACTGTAGGCCCAAACTCCCTTGAGTCACAGTGTTTAATAACTAACTAGGATCATCCCTGCGAGCCTATGTGTGTTTGTATTTCCATTGTCAAAGAATAAGGGTGTATGTTCTTCACATGTAAGATTTGCAATTTCATGTTGATTTCGACATTCCCTAACGATTCATCCTACAAAGGTGTCTAAAAGCACCTACAGATTATCTCCCATCTCTCTACAACTCTAATGTGACACACCTACCTACATTTTAGGGGTACATCATTTGAGACAGATTTACAGTTCAACCCTCTCGGCAGACAGGAGGAGAGATCTGCGTGGAATATAAATTCAAGAATGTAATTCTTTCTCAAACAAATAATCTGCTCCCTTTCAAATATAATTAATGTTTTGATAGTGCATTTCTTGAGAGAAATATATACAAAAACAGAGGCAACCTCTTGGATCTCTGTTTGTATATTTGCAACAGGAATTTACAGTATCTATATTGTGGATGTGACAGAGTGTTTTTAACATTTAGAAGTTTATTTATTAGCAGAACTACAGAAGGAAATTGATAGGTCTTTGCTATCTACCGTGCCCATTTTATGCATGTTTTTGTTGCAAAGGAAATTGCAGATGCAGTAGGAGGGCATTATTTTTTCATTTGGATGAGAAATGTTCCCTAGCTCTCAGGATGCAGTCCTCTGTCCTGTTGTGTCTGGAAGGCACATGTCCTTGCTCTTTGTCTTTCATTCTCCTCTATCTTTCCTCTGTGGAGCTGACCCTACATCCCTTCTTCACCCGCAGGGAGCTCAGGAAAGGCACCCTAACCCAGGAAACGGACACCAGCTCGATTTTGACAGTCTTCCGCCTTCAGACTGGCCCGGGCAGCGGCGTGTTTCAAGTCAGACAATCTGAACAAAGCCATGGTTGAAAACGCTACACTGCCTAGAACGTTTGTCAGATGCTTGTTAAATACTGTTATATGATCGTGTGGCTCATTAGTTATAGATCTGCTACCAGATCCACCAGGGCTGGTTTCTCTTTTTTCCTTCTCTCTCTCTTCCACTCTCTCCTTCTCCTTTTCCCCCCTTTTCTTCTTTTTCCCCTTTTTTCCTTTTTTTTCTTTTCCTTTTTTTTTAACACCGCTTTCAGAGGAACATATCCAAACGGGTTTTCTACTGCGCGTATGAGCACGAAAGTGAACGATGTTTATTCTTAATGCCTACATTGTTCCTAATGCACAGCACGAAATTACGTTGGTGGAAAAACTCTAGCGTTTAAATCAAAATGTTACAAATACTGGATATTGACTTGAGAATAAAGTCATCTGTAAATTCAATCCAAGAAGGGCCAGATCCGATTCTCACTAATATCAAAGGTAAATTTCCCATTTGTATCATTGGAAACAGCGTTGAGTCCCGAATAAGTCAGTAGCCTAGTAAAATATTTTGTCATATCGCTTATTTTCTACTGTCCTATATTATTTCTGAAAATCTGAATGTTAAACGAAACCACGTTATGAAGAAATTTTTTTAAAGCATTGGTTTTCAGCTTGAACTGCCCTGCTTCACTTTGCTCAAACTGGTATTTTCAAAGAAAGGGAGGACACGTCAAAAAAGGAATTTCCACAGGGAGGACGAGACTTGTAGTCGGTCCGGAAGTCTTCAGCAACAATAAATATTAGTAATACACCTCACTAAAATAATCAACTACCCCCCCCCCCAAAAAAAAAGGAAACAGTTGATTTAAAGGAGTGGTTTTTGCATTTGCAAAATACTACAAGGTACTCTACTTGTAAAGGAAACAGACCTGGCTATTCTGATCGCAGGTTTTCTAAAGATAAACTCCTCCAGAATTTTTCTCCGGAATTTGTACGGTCTATATTTGTCTATAGATTGTAACAGTGTACTGTGTTACCTGCGCACACAGGAGTAAGATAACTTGAACTTTGAGTATACAGTACTGGAAATATTGTAACCCCGTTTTAATGTAATCCTATGTGTTCTTTGGATCTGCCTTTTCCAGAATTGCCTGAAATTTCTGCCTGAAATGTAAGCACCTGGACATTTTGACAGAGATAACCTCAGTTCAATACAAAGTTACCAACCTCAGTCATTCAGATCCAATTAATTCGATGTTTACCTCCAGTGATCTGTGAAAAAACACACACACGGGGGAAGAGGGGGAGAGAGAAAAAAGAAAATATTTACCTCATTGATCTGATAATATTTAGGAAAATGTCAAATGCACACTTTTATACTCAGTTCTTAAAAACAGCTCAAAAAAGGGAACAGAAACAAGTGCGATATCTTGGGCTATTCAGCTGGTTTTTTTGTTTAGCAAAGGCTAAGACTAGAGACGATCGCACTTACGTTCAGAAAATATTGTTATTTTTCTTTAATGGGGAAAATTGGACTCCCGCGACTTAGATCTGTGGTTTTTAGAACTGGGATGGAAATTGGACTGACACCACTTTGCACTTTAACAATCGGATTTTGTCAGGGTACAAGTTGTTTGTTTAACCCGACAGCTCCGTGCACCCCGTCGCATGCTTTTACACACTCATTAAAACGATTATTCACGACTCGTCGAGTGTTTTCTCGTTCATTCACAGGAAAGATTTAGCGCTCTAAGATTCAAGCGCATGCGGTCAGCTGTACCACGGACCGAGGGGAGAGATTACTTATCTCTGTGATCATCTAGTGCGAGGCCGTCCTATCTCTACGGGTTGCAAGAGAGCAGTTGCTCGAGGTAAAGGGGGGAAAAATCCCCCCACACACACCCTGCGGAAAGCATAAAGTCAAGCAGGAATAGCGAGCGCTCCTCGTCGCGGATACGGGCTCGACACCTCGTCGGCACAGCGAGCAAGTCCCGCTCCCCGTCCCGACCTGTCGCTCGCACCGCCGCGGCGCCGCTGCCGGGCG
>NW_020449197.1:286716-289996 GCF_003343035.1 Apteryx rowi | reverse complement strand
GCGCGGGGCAGCGCCGCAGCCCCCGCTCCGCTCCGCTCCTCTCCGCTCCGTCGCGCTGGCGCGGGGCCCGGCGGCAGGCGGCCTTCCCTCTGCGCACCTGGGGCGTACACCGTACGCCCTCCCGCTGTCCCGTCCTGCGCTCCCTCTCCTGCGCGGAGACGCCTGTGCCAACGCTGGCGAGGCGGAGAAGTTGAAGGACTGAAAAGGCAGAGCCCTTCCCGAAACAAGCGCAAGAGAAAGCGCTGGCCTTCGGTTAAAAAGTGTGTTAAAATATAATAAAATATCAGCCTTCCGCGGACCGCGGAGGGGACGGCTGGAAACCAGCTCTTCCAGCAAGCGTGGTTGGGGCAATCCCTTTTGAGCACATTAAATTAACAAGCCAAAAAGCAGTTTAAAATATCGTGTTCTTTGGGACCACTCTGATATTTGACTGCGAATCCTTTTCTGAATACACTGATTCCTGGTTTTCATATCCAGATCACTGCCGATTCTGAAATTCCATCTATGAGAAAATCCCAGAGGCCACTATGTTGCTGGGAAGGTGTTTTACACTTACAAAGGAAGCCGAGAGCCCGCAAGGCGAAACAAGCATCTCCCCTCGCTCAAACTCCGCAGATCCAGAAAATCATTTTTCATTTTGAAAATATCTAAACAGAATGCTCCTTTATTTAGGTGAGCCGACCCCGAATGTAACGAGGGTTTTTAATCTGAAACGATTTCCTAATTGCTCAAAAGGCAAGCACGTATAAGTAATTTGTTAAACTTATTGGATTGCAATAATCCACTATCAGGTTAGCTAAGAATGGATCTGTCAAGTGTGTTTCCCAGTCTAAGCTCTTTCTTTCAAACCAACCTGGTATAATAATTAGCAGACAAAGGAACCGAAATATGTAAGCAAATACCTAAAGCTCTGCATAAATAAACACACTAATCAATAGCAAGCTAGCCAACACTTGTCTGATTGATGAAGAGACAATCGATTTTGCTGTTCCAACCTGTAGTCAGAGAGATCTGTGTTTAATTATTAGTACTTTTACCTTCACTGATTTAATAATAAAAATAGAACTAATAATTCCTACCCTTCCACCTAAATGCAAATGATATTGATAACATGACTAGAGGTAACTTATGCTTCACAGGGAAACAAACAACTTTGCTCAATAAACAAGCAAACATGAAAAGGAACATGCAATGCTGCCTTTTCAGACGAATGATAGAGAAGGTCACTTATACATTCAGAAAAGATCACGGAAATATATATATGCATATATATTTAGAGAGAGAATACATATATAGGGGAAAAGTCCATTGATAAAATAAAAATGCAATTTTTATTTCCATACTTCACATCTGTTTTCTCACAGACCCATACAAGTGTGTATAATATACACTAATAAGAACACACTTGCCGTTCAACACCACTGTGATTCTCATCTCCCGATGCACTCGCCATCGGAAGTGTAGTTCAGAAAACTAAAAGGAGGTTTACTTATCGCTAGATCGTTTGAAAGTCAGCTATGAGCCACGGCATGTCAAAAATATTAGCGCTTATGTGATGCTTTTAACCATATCCCTCCACTGACTGCTCGAACAATGTGTCCGCGTACGCCTGTCCCAGTGTCCCAGCTTTGCATCGTTTGGGTCTAGTGAAAAGTCTTGTCGGAGCCGACACCCCCCTTTGGAAATGTAGTTGTGTGGGGATGCGCTTGTGTTTGTTTGCGCGCTGAGGGAAGGAGGGAAAAGCAAACTGTCTTATAACATCCCTGGGATTTTTGCCTCGAAAGAACAGTCTGGTGACTAGTAAATAATCCTCGTATTAAATTCTCAAAAGTATTGTAGCCTTCTGGGAAGCGCAGTGCTTTAGAACAGGGTTTTGCTTATTTATATGAGAATGCAACATTTTCATTTTTTTAAGACTGTCTACCCTAGCTGACAAATAATTTCTCTTTTTTACTCGATAGCCAGAGTTCAGCCAGATTTTTTGGCAGATACCTCTCTGCTCTTGGATATGATTAATTTAACAGACAATCTAATCTTAAATACTTGCAGTCAGATCATTTCTGGGTGGAAACTAGACGGGGGGGAGAGGGGGTGCGACTTCTCTTCCTTCTACTAATGAACAGTGCAGGGCGAAGACTTATCTTGGAGGGCCTCCAAGTGAACGGGGAGCTTGGCGAGGTCTCCCCCCCAGACGGACCGCGGCAGACCCATACCTCGCCCCGCTCACGAACGAGACTCTGCGCGCCACCAGCTCCTGCTGCAGCGGATCAGGAGAGCCCCGAAGGAGAAGAAGGGCTCCTTTCACGTGTTCCTACCTCCCTGGAAAAGCCGCCCCTGCGAAATCAATCGTAAAGTGGTCTGAATTCCCCACTACGGAAAATAAACCCAAGAGAATCCGGGCTTCATGCCTTCTTTGTAGCTCGAAATTCAGGCGCTCTAGTCAGGTGGCTTCGTGCGAGGAGAGCTTTCACCCCTCGGTCTTAGGTTAAGCAGCTCTTTGCAGCTAACTTTACAAGGATGCTTTACTCACCTTAGGGTAGGGTGACAATGACAAGCTTTTCTCAGACTCTCTCTCGCTTAGTCTTTCCTCTCAAATCACGGATAACCCCAAATAAACTTGGAGGACTCCCTAGAGATAATTCTTTGAAATGGACTTTACGTTCATTTCCGCGAGAATAGTAAATCCGCTTGCTTGAAGTCTAATTCGCTAGCCTGATACTGTATTGTGTTACAGGCCTTGCGAAGGAGCAAAAAAAAAAAGAAAGTTGTCGGTTGTTTCTTTTTTTTTWAAATTTATTTATTTTGGCGGTTTGTTTTTTTTCTCTTTTGTTTGGTTCTGGTTTTAGTGAATTTGCTGTTTTATTTTGCCTCGGTGGAGGGGAGGCGAGTTTTGCTATATCGTTCCTGGGTCGGAACATCCTGGCCCAGGTCAGAGGAGGAGGACACTAACTCTAAACGTATTTCTCTGCTGCAGCATGCATCTCTCGGTGGCTACCAAGACGCAAACGTAAGCCTGCACGGAGGACACTTTTCAAATTGTTCCTCCTTTCTGAAGGGGGGGGCGGGGGAGGGTGACCCAAGTCTTTCAAGTACTGATGCCTGTCGCCTGAAAAACGCAGTTTTATCAGCTGGCAGGTGAGTGCCGAGATGTGAAAGGGGCCCTGTGTAAACACTAAGCACCGACTTTTGAAAAGCGGCTCGGCTTTGAGCACTCGGTTTCCCCGCGGCCCGCGGCAGCAGCGGCCCGCGGCGCAGCGTGGCGCGGCGCGGCGCCTCTCCC
>NW_020449197.1:278484-286511 GCF_003343035.1 Apteryx rowi | reverse complement strand
GGCGGAGACGGGTCCCGCCCGTGCCACGGACACGCGGGGGTGTCGCTCTGCAGAGCGCAGGGCGTGCGGGAGACATCCGTGCCCCCACGGGGCCCACGGGGGCCCTGGGCAGGTTTGGGCCGGACTGGCAACACGCCGCCGGTGCGCTCCGAAACTAACTGCTGCGTGAGCTCTGCGTGCGTGTGAGAGCACGCTACGCCCCGAAAAAGGAACAGTGCACTGCAGCAAATGGCACAGGAGACAATCAGCCACTCCGTGCGGCGCTACCGCCTGCCCTGGTTATGTTGAGGTGTCTCACAGTGTTTTGGAAAACTTAAACTGGTGTATTAAAATTAATTATTTTCATGAGATTACAAATGCCGCAGCAAGGGAGTTGAATTCAGACACGGAGTGGGACCCGATTCACATGCCCCCAGCCACGCCGGGGGCATGGAAACAAGCACAAGTCTGTCCGCGGAGGGCCCAGTCCCCGGGGTCCTACCCACGCACCCGCACGCCTACCTCCCTCCCCTCCCCCCACAAACACGATCAAGTTTAGCAAATCACTGGTTTAAACTTCCGCTCCTATCCCCAGATTTCGGTTTGCGACAGGTAAATATCAGTATATCTGGGACACGGTCACGGATTTCGGGCAGTGGGAAGACGAAGGAAGCGCCTCGACCTTTCGGATAAATATGAGCACCTCTAGTGACCAGTCCTGTGCTTCTAAGGGCAAGGTTTTGCCCGCCGATGCACTCGGAGCAAGACCGAGGTCAGCTTTATGTGCACGGCTTTTTACAAGGACTCTTTCCTCGCTCTCCCCGAATTTTTGGTAGTGGTGGCTTTCCTGAGAACTTAGGAAAATTATCACTATTTACACAACATCCTAAACCTGTGCCGTTTTCTCAAAGGCAGCTTCCGATAAAAATAATATTTTTCGGATCTACCTATGCCTCATGCCTACCCGCCACAGTAAAATCGTCTCTCATATAACGGAGATAGAACAAGCAGTAAATTTCATTCCGGAATAGGTAGTGGCAGGGAATCTTTTTTAGCCCCCATAATATTTCTGTGCTGAACCGTAACCGAAAAGACACACCATGCTCACGAATCTGCGGGAACACCGCTCCCTCCCATCCTGATACCAGCCGACATAAATAACGAGTGTAGTCACCTGGCAATTACTGAGTGTAAAAGAGGAATAAAATCCGCACTCACCCGGTGCCGGCGGAGGTCTCCCATCCCCAAGTGCCATCGGGCGACTTTCTTGCAGGTAGAGGCAGTTTCTCCTGGCATCTTAAAAAGACAAACACAATGTTGTACCCGTGTGACTTTCTCGGGCTTTAGCGTGAAACTAGAAAACAAAACGAACGTTTTAAAAAAATAAAATCTAGAGATAAACCGTGAGAACAGATAAACCGGCGAAGAAACTTCCAACTTACCGATTCAAACGAAAGAGCCCGAGGGGGAGGGGGAGGCCGGGGGAGGGAACACTTTAAGGAAGAGACCAAAAAAAAAAAAAAAAAACCCTAACATTAGGCACACACAGTCCTAGTGTAACTGGTGCTTTGAAACTCTGCTTCAGATGCACGGGCGATCTGCTTATCAGGGGGCACGGGGAAACTGTACATTTAGACAGAAGTCTGTCATCTCTATTCATTCATATCACATGGATCCGCCTGTTGGGAGAAGAAGTAGTGAAGGTTTTCTTGAAGTGCACCTACCCTGCTGGCGGGCAGGCTTGCTGGGATTGCTGGGCAGGTTTCTTCTGGAGGGTCCCATCTCTCTGGAGTAGCTGCAGTGGAGTTGAGGGCAGGTTCTCCGGTGAGGTAGGAATGTGCAGGAACTCCGCCCTCTGGGCACAGTCACACAAACCCAGCAAAACAGCCACAGCCAGCCCTAAAACCTCTAATGATCTTCACCTTCACCTCTTGCTAACTTAGTTCTCCACCACTTTTTGACCTATTTACCAAGGCACCTTCTCCACAGAGGGAAAAGTGAAGTATTCAAAGCAAGAACAATTCTATACACAAATCTCCAAAGAAACTACTACAGAAAGTAGTGCATGTACAGACCACTCTATAGGGTTGTGTATGTGCATATGAATGTATATTTATACATATATTTCCATTCGTTGAATTCTGTAGCCATGTAATATGTCTGTGCATATATTTTTTTCTTTCTTGGGTGAGTGTGTTGCTCACGACTATACAATTAAGTATATAGCAGTGAGTATCTACATGCAAATATTTTTCCATCATAAGGGAATGTACGAACAGTAAAAGAATATAATCACTAAAAATAACAGTGAGTCTTATTCAACACTCTTTCCCAAGCAAAACTCTTATGTGGTTCAGTCAAAACGTAACTGAAGTTCAGTGGGAGTTTTGCCTGAGCGAGTAGTGAATACGTGGTGATTGAGATCTCATATTAACACAAGTGGTGAGGGGGTGTATACCCGAATCATAATTTCTGACATAAATCTTAATAATCGTCAAAAGAAGTTATAAAGAGCAAAATGACGTCTCAGCAAAACTATTTTTTCAAGCATCGGATTAAAAAAATATATCACTCCCCCAAACAGTATTTTGTGCCATTTAAGGCAAAATATATTATTACTCATTTTATTTTAAATCCTTTCGTAAGAATGCATTCCACACAACGAGTATCGTTTTACTGAAACAAATGAAAAATATTTAAAATACGTCCAAGAAAAAAGTTGTGTAAATATCCGATTGTGGATTCGAGTTACAGTTTATTACTGCTCAAACATTTTTCGTAAGGCAAGCTTAAAATCGTAATTGGAAGTTTCTTGATGAACAGATTTCTTCTCCTATGATCTATGCGAGCAAAGTTAATCACCTCAAACATCAACCAGGAAAATAACAATAGCTTCTTAATTTCATAAAGATCACCTGCCCCCCAGAAACACTCTAAATTCTAGAGAAACGACACTCAGATACCGTAACACACTGAAAATATATATTAAAATTCATTAAATTTCCTAAAAGCTTTGCTTGAGGATTTTACATATAAAACACTGTGGAAAAAATTGTCAGATAACATAAGTATTGCTCGACTGAAAAAAAAATAAATAAAACTTACATTCTGTACCAAACTAGCCTATGTAAAGACTAGCCTGAAAGACATCCTCAGTGAACAAAAGGGTTTCTCTGGCTGGGTAGCAGGCAGAGGTAAAGACATATTTGGGCCCTTAGTCCTGTTACAATCCATCACAACGTTAACATTTTTTTTTCTTCCTAAAGACAGCTTCATTGCAGGTAATATGCGTACGGAAATGTGAATCGCGAATAAATTACCAGCTCAACAACCATCCCTTCCCCCAGTGTAAAGGAAAGAGGGAAAAGTCTGTGGCACCTGAATTGCTTAGGCAGCACTTTGCTATACCGAACCTAAAGGAGAGCATTAAGAGCGAGTGCTCGCTTAAACGCTGTCTGCTAGTCTGGAGAGATATGCATCAGGGCTACCCTTTTCAGGAATTATTATGCATCACGCTTACCTAATTAATGCTTATTAGCCAAGGCAAAACTCTGACATGGCGAGATTGTGCTTTCCTCCAACCTGACTTCTCTTTTTCCTTCTTTAGTACACTATCAGAGTTTTTTTGTTTTTTTTTTTTAACATTGCGAACTAAATAATACTTTAAGTATGTGCTATTGGATTTCCCACACTATACAGCCAATTGCAAGTGGTAAATAATAAATCATTTCCTTTGTCAGCTGCAGCAGATGCCATTCTTTTAATTTCCTTAGGTACAAGTATACAGAACGGGGACTYGACACTTTAAGAGGTTAAATCACACCTATTTTATTATTTCCGATGGGTTTGTTTCAGTGGAGTTTTATTTTTTAGTTCTTGCGATCACTTATTTTAATGACAATGGAGCGGAGAGTCTGGGGGAGGGTAGCCGCTTCCAAGTGGTGGTATCATCTCTTCATCTCCAAACAAAGCAACCTTTTTCTCATAGTGATGATTAATTTTGAATTGCAGAAGTGAGAGTGAAAGTCAAGAATATCAGAGATTTCTCTCATTCTCCCCCACATACTGCAGAGCTGGGTGTCCCATCTCTCATCCATAACCTTTCACTCCTCTCTCTTCCCTGCAGATTTGCTTGCATCTGTTTATTTATTACTTATTTTCGGAAGATTCCCCCTCCCTCCCCTTATTTTTTTCAGCATGGTAAATATTCTGCTTGCAAGAATTCAGATTTGCTATTGCTTCTTTTTTCACCCCCGGCATTATTTTTTTTCTTTTTCTTCCTCTTTTCTGTCTTTCTAAGATCAGCTCTTTGCGATAACATCTCTGGGCTGGAGATTATTTTTCATTGGGCCTATTGTGAGCAGTCGCCGGCTTATTGCGTTGCTACAGAGCACGGYTCAGACTATACAAATGTAACAAAAGAACAACTTGTCCTCTGCGGACTCACTGCAGGATCCAATTGGTTCTTAAGTATTTTGCACAAGTTTTCTAATTATTTTCAAGAGTTGCGGCTTTTATAAGGTTCCCTAAACTCATCAAAAAACTAATTCTTTTTAGGATTAAATGCTTCTTAAAATTGGTCATAGCATTGCCCCCTTAAAGCTAACGGGTTGATTCTCCGGGCAACGAGAAATACTTACGTACGTTTGTATAGATTAGTGGCCTTCGGTAAGTATTGCCATCGGAAAACAGAGAGTGAAAAAGAGATTCATTTCAAAACTTAAATTTAAGTGCATCCCCACATTTTTTTTCCTCGAAAACATTTAAACATTGGTATGCAAGCCACGACGTCACGTGACCCCTCCAGGACTCTATTTCGCTGTAATATACTGTCCCTTCGCTTCATCTCGCTTCGACTCTTTCATCGTCCGGAGGGCGAAAGGGGCAGAGGGGAAGTGTCCTAACTGCGAACTATAGCTACTTTTACAATATTTAAAGCCAAAGTGTTTGCAGCATTAAAAGTATATAAATATAGATAGTATAGATACTTCCAGAACAGTGCTTCTTTATGATAAGGTTCATATTTTATACACATACGTATCATAGCTAACTAAACTTGATCAAGTAATTATACGAGTGCAAATATGTATATACACATACACACACATTTATAGCTGATATATCTTCAATTATCATACAGTCAAAATTAACTTATTTCAGAAGAATTATTTTTGAATCAATTTCAAAGATTGAAAGAGTAACGTGTATTTACAGAATTATGTACATTCATCTTTCCTCTTGTGTACATATACAAATATGTGTGTGTACGCAATTTTAAACATCTTTAATTTAAGACATAGTTTTTAGTAAGACACCCTATCTTGTACTAACAGTTTTAAGCAGACTCGAATGAGCGGTCTGCCCCAAAACGGACATCACAGTAGTGGCCGTGCCGTTTAATTAAACACCCTGCTCCTTTACATTTGAAAATATGGTTCTTAAATACAATGTGAATTAAGGGGGGGGAGGAGCATGTGAAAAATGGTGGTCTACTGTAATAAGTAGTGCTCTGATCTCCCTATAACTTTAAAGCCTCTAGCATATTAATTTTAAGTTAATGAAAGAGACAAAAAAACTATCAAGTATATATGAATTTAGCCTATTTTTTTTATTTCTGTGTGTTCATAGTAAACATTTTTGTAAGTGACAAACACGGGCATATGACCACAGTATCACAATCAAGAAATTTTAAGACGACATTAACAATCACTCAAATTTATGCGGCATTTGCGCAACACAGGTTACATATTTGCAAGGTTTACCTATAAGTACAATAGGTATTAACATTTCACTACATTTAGAAAAAAAATAAAGGTGACCTGTTAGTGACCACATACATCAAAATATACACAACACAAACTGAAGGCAATCATTAATTTTGTCCCCTTCTGATTCATTTGAACGGGCAGTGCTGCAAACTGAAATAATGTTGCTGTTTTTAAATTACTTCGTACACTGAGTGCATTTTCTAAAACCCAATCTTTGGTCTAAAAGTAAACAAACAAACAAACAAAAAAAAAAGAAACCCAGAAAAACAGTTCATTAAAGAAAAGGACAAAATAATAAATGGCCAAAATGTAGTTCTTGGGCATTTTTTTACTATTAATTCTGCTTAAATACAAATTACATTTTAAGTTTTTAATGTTTTTCATAAATTTAGTGGTTTATTTTCAAGGTCTGCACCCACCGACATATCCATGATAACTTATAATACTGCAAACATGGAGAATCTGGCGGCTTTAAGTGATAGACTTATCATATTTGAATAAAAATTGCAAAAGCAGTCACTATTTAGATACACATTCTACTATAATTTTGACTTCCAAACTTCATAGTCTACAATGTAATCTCCCCACATTGCACCTTGCTGACACTCCTCACCTTGGTGGAATAATAAACAACCCTAAAGACTGAACAAACGTACAGAAAATGGGGGACTTAATAAAAAATACCTGGACTTTTTTGTTTTGCTTTTTTTTTCCTTTTAATTATCATTTACAATGCAAACGTGTGTAAAATGTTCACTTACAGTCTGATCCCATGGATGTTAATGTATTAAAGGGTTTGAAGAAGACCCCTGATTTTGATGTGTGAAATAATCAGAAAGTCCTCCAGAAAGTCCCGTTGTAAAACTTGGCAAAGAAGGTCTTAAGGACTCACAGGGGAGAGTGGAGGGCGCCTGTGGCGACGTGGAGGAGGAGGCTGCCCTGGCCGTCATTGAAGTGCTGCTTTGAGAAGTCATTGAAGGGTGAGGAACATGGGGGAAAAAGTAACTTGTCTGTCCTGCTAGAAGGTTTACAGAGCAGGGGTTTAGGGAATAGGTGCCAGAGCAGGGAACTGACAAGCCACACGGCACTGAGGCGGCCAGAGCTGCTGCTGTGAGGTGATGAGTGGCATAAGGTATCTCTCCATTGACTAGTCTATCAACACTTAACCCATTAGACGTGGAAAAGGAGTGGTTGTTTCCCAAGGAGTTTTGAGTCAACACTGAACTGTAGGGCATGGGGTGGCTGGGGTAAGCGGATGTGGTCCCATTGTAACTCAAAGTGCTGCTGGCCCGGGGATGGTGCAGGGAGAGGAAGGGGGACATAGGCCAGTACAAGGATCCTGCCCTATCCATGAATGTCAGTCCGGTGGAGGTGAGGCGGGCGCCCCGCTTGAAGGCCAGCTTGGCCCGCGAGGTGGTGGACCGCCGGCGGAGCTTGCCCGTGGTGCCCCCGATGAAGACGTCGTCGCTGGAGGGGTCCAACATCCAGTAGTTCCCTTTGCCCGGGTCGTCGTAGTGGCGGGGCACCTTGACGAAGCACTTATTGAGGGAGAGGTTGTGGCGGATGGAGTTCTGCCAGCCCTGCTTGTTCTCCCGGTAGTAGGGGAAGTTCTTCATGATGAACTCGTAGATGCCGTTGAGCGTGAGGCGCTTCTCGGGGCTCTGCCGGATGGCCATCATGATGAGGGCGTTGTAGCTGAACGGCGGCTTCTCGTACTTGCCGTTCTTCTTCTCGCCCTCCTTCCCGCTCTCCCCGTCCTTGGCCCCCTCCGCCGCCCCCTTCTTCTCCTCCGCCGCCTTCTCCTTCTCCTCCAGCTCCGCCGCCGCCGCCGCCGCCGCCGCCGCCGCCGCGCCCGGCTCACCTTTGCCCGCCAGCATGTCCGCCTTGGCCACCTCCAGCGCGCCGGAGCTGGTGGCGGCGGCCACGGGGGGCGGCAGGAGGAGCTGGCCCTTCTCCTCTTCCTCCTCCTCGGCCGGCGCGGCTCTCTGCGGCTGCTGCTGCTGCGGGTGGTGGTGGTGGTGGTGGTGGTGGTGGTGGTGGGGGTGGTGGCTGTTGTGGTGGCTGTGGCTGTTGTGGTTGTTGTCGCTCTGGACGGCTTCGGGCACCAGGCTGTTTATGCTAAAGGAGGATTTCGGCAGCATTTTCACTTCCTTCCTATCTCCCATGTCCAACATCACACACTAGTCTGAGGGGGAGAGTTGCAGCGGCCGAGGGAGCAGCGCGCGGGGTGGCGGTGGCGACCGAGGCGGCGGCGACCGAGGCGACCGAGGCGGCGGCGGC
>NW_020449197.1:277311-278394 GCF_003343035.1 Apteryx rowi | reverse complement strand
AGCGGCGGCGGCGGCGGCGGCGGCGGCGGCGGCGGCGGCAGCGCAGTTGGACCGCAGTCTCAAGCGCTGGCAAGTCATGTAGTAAGGACAGGAACCGCCAGGGAGGGAAAAAAGTAATAGTAATGATAATCACCGATCAGATAAAAATCAAACCGAGTCAGAGCGGAGGAAAAAAAAAAAGGAGGAGGAAAAAAAGGGGGAAAAAAAACTCTAAAAACCCAACAAAAACAACACACACACACACACACACAAAAAAAAAAAAACTACTTCATGGTGCCTGGTTCCCCCCTGGTAAACCAGAGCACGGGGGGGTGGGGGGAAGGAAGAGAGAAGCAGCAGCCGGGCGGGTCGGTGAGGAGAGCAGCAGAGACAGGCTATACAGACAGCGTTAGCCACAATTAATTTCAGAGCTTCAGACACACACTAGGGCTGTAAAAAATTTTTTGGTTTAACCTTTCCCACCGGCCGCCCAATCAGGGAGCGCGGCGTGCGGGCGCGTCTCTCCGCCCGCCGGCCAATGGGCGCGCGCCTCTCCGCCTCGTCCCCTCACCCCGCCGCCGCCCGCCCCGCCCCCCGCCGCTGCCGCGGTTCCCGCGGCGCAGGGATACTGCCGCGCGGACGCATCACCGCGGCAGCGTACTCCCCCCCCCCCCCAGCGCCCCGAGCACAATCCCCTCGCTCCAAACAAATGGCTCCCGTCCCGCCGCTCCGGGTTATGCCAGTTTTTATACTTCATAATTTCTGCGATGGATTAAAGTTGCCCTGTCCCTCTTTGCCTCCTGCTCCGGGGGCGAAGGAGGCGGGTGGGCAGGCCGGGAGGGTGAGAGGGCGATGGCGGTGCCAGAGCCCACAGGTACTACTTTGCGGAGCCAGCCGGTGTCTATCGGCGGAGTTTATTTTTTTAGGCCCCGCTGTTGATTATTTTTATTTATTTCACCAAGAAAAACCCGGTGGAAGGGACAAATGTGGCCGGGCAGGCCGCCGAACTGGGCGGTAGTTGTCGCGGGCCTCTCACCGGAGCGGCTCGCTGCCGTGCGGCGCCGCGGCGGCCCGTGCGGCGGGAGCGGCTCGGGTCGGCGTCGG
>NW_020449197.1:266759-277016 GCF_003343035.1 Apteryx rowi | reverse complement strand
GGCGGGGGGCTGAGGCGGGGAGCGCAGGCCGCGCGCAGCGGCAGCCGCCGAAGCAGCCGCCCGTGCCGTGGTTTCATGCCGGCTCGGGGCGCAGGGCTGGGGGGGCCGCCGGGGGCATTGCCTGGGCTGTGCCCGGTTAAACGAAATGCTCCGGCAGAGCTTCTTGCTCCCTGATATCCTTTGCATACACGCGGTGGTAGGGAGGCAAGCTTGCGGCTGGAGTTTCCTGGGGCCGAGGAATTCGGTGTTAATCGTCCACATCAAATCGTTTCTTACTGTGAGCATGGGGGGGAAAAAATTCAGCCTCGAAACAAAGCAAGAACAGATCTCGCAGCTTTTTCACTCGGGAAGCAGAAGAAGAGCTGTAACTGACAGAAAGCGTATTGATCACATTAAAAACGAAGCGGTATGCAAAGGCAACATATACCCTATACCAATCGCTGCATTAAGCCACCTAACGTTTATGTCTGTTCCGTAGGAAAAAATGTTCCGCACCAACCGTACTTCAAGCTCAACCCCAGCTAAGCAATTTATCCCAGGGAAACTCAGGTTAGACCTTAGTGCAACCAGGTTGTGTATCGGTGTGCGTTTTATATACTTGTTTGTGTGTGTGTATGTATGTGTGTGAGAGAGAAAGTGTGAGAAAGAGAGAGTAAATAGCAAGTACAATTACAATAGACCAGTAATAAACAATTGCAACTGGGAATGCCATGAACTCTGTGCACTGGATTAACCTCGAATGACCTTACCACAATTGTATTTATTTATCCAATTTCATAACAGGTCGCTACTGACAAAAAAGAGATAAAAGTCAATGATCGACCACGTCTATTTTTTATTTTTTCAGAAACGCGGTTGTTTAAAAAATCATGTCAATTTGTAATTATGTCATTGCACAACACTGAAGGCAATGTATGGGAATTCTTGGGGAAGAATACGGTGTGGAGGATCTGACTTGAGTCTACAATGGCAAGGGGTAAGAGGAAAGGTAAGATCCCTGCATATTATTATGATTATGATGATGATTAACTAATATGTGTCATTATGGTGCACTAGGATCCCATTAGGGTGGCTGGGCCCAGTGCATTTTCCTACTCGGTCTAGCATGTAATGATTCGGTGTAACCGGATTCTTGAGAAAGGACAGGTTACGTAAACATTTACTGATGTGGAGTAACTATACTATTTGTACTCTGATATGCAGGAAGGAAAGTGTTGATTAACACAGAAGAAAAAAAAAGCGAAATTAGCTGATTGCATGCTCATAAGTGCAAGCTGTCATTGAACTGCTTTTAAAATAGACACAGCTGGGTGTTTGTGTTGAAAAATTTCTTGTGTTTTTGCTAATACTGAAATAAGCATGATTTTGTATACCAAACATTTTCAGATCATTAAAATTTGTAATCTGTGCTGGTTTTAAACACAAAGAAAAGAAACAGATTCATTTCTCTGTAAAATTTGCTGATATTATATTAACTCAATCAGGTCTGTACAAATGGTGTATTGTGCCTTATCAAATCTCTTTGATCCATTTAATACACAAAGTGCCAAACGTGTGTATTGTTTGTTAACATTGAACGTTTTATTCAAATCCCAGCTCTGCAGCAAACTGGAGGAGTTCTCTCATTTAATGTAGCACTGACATTGCCTGTTGAAATTTTAATGCTCTGAGGTGTTTCTTAGGTCAAAGCTGAGTTTACTTTGCGTTGTGATCAGGGATGAAAATGTAGCAGGGAAGAAAATAAACATTTCATCCTTTTGCATTTCTGAACAAAGGTCTAATACCGAAAGAAACGTGCTTCTAAAACGTCTGAAAATCCAGATTTAATGTTCAGTCATTTGTCATGGCTGCAGAATAAAGCACTGTGCACAAACTTAGGATTTATATTATGTTATTTTTTTAATGCCGTGGATATACAGTTCTACCAAAAAAGGAAATGTTGCGTCCAAAATGTAGTACATTTCTTTCTAAGCCCACGAAGATTAATTCACTGTTTACAGGACAGGAAAGCATATATAAGAGAAACCACGTCAATTATTATTTCTGCTGGACTTTAACTTTGGGGTCTGTCTAATTTTTTCCTCCGCAGAAAATTCTCCGTTTATAAAACTGGAGATATTTASTTTGGAAATGCGGGAGTCTTGCTCTAATGCCAAATCCTCCCCCTTCTCAGCTCTGACCTAGTCCCAACACCATTCACTTCAGTGGTAGCTTTGTATATTGTGGTACGGAGTAGGTGGTCGGTTTGGCCCCTCAGCTCTGGCCACTCTCAAATTGTTGTAAGAGGGTGCAGAACGGCAGCATTTTCTAAGGTGAAAGGTTTTTGTGGGATGCCTGGAGAAAAAGCTTGGAGAGGGGCTGGCGCCGCGCGGACCCACCCGGCGAGGCGCGACCAGGTGCGAAGAGGGGACCTGGCCCCTCGCGGGGTGCGGAGGCTCCCGCAGCCGCTCGGAGCCGACCTGCCGCGCCGGGCGACAGCGGGGGGCTGGCAGTGCCCCGCGCGGGGCCACGGTGGGAGTGAGCCTCTGAGCTGCAACGTCCTGGCTGAAGTGCCATTTAACAGCAATCTCCATGCGGTTCTCAGATGTAACTCGCAAAGATGGTGTTACAACCACACGGTTTCCTCCCTTTATATTTTTTAAATATTAAAGGCCAAGGGAAAAACAGACCCTCCTCCCGTAACCTCAGTGGATACAGATACAGTGTACCCCCCGCCACTCCCCGGCTCTAGCCTTCAGTCCCCCTTCACACAGGCGTAGCAGCTCTGTACTCTCAGGCTCTTTCAAGGGGTTAAGCTGCTAAAATGTACTGACAGCTTAAGAAATGAATGAGGGTTTTTTCCAGCCATGAAGAAAGGGTATTTAATAACCACGCTTCGATGGCATCATGCTTCCATGAAACGAGTCAGGACACTTTGGTTTAACCGTCAGTAATATCACATTTGGTACAGTAAATGCCTAGATGTACGCATATATAATTCTATTCCCCCTCGACTCTCAGCTTCCCTTATTTATTCCAGGTTACCTGGGCAATTAAGGTAAGGACTGCTCAGCAGACATTGATACCCTGCTGCTAAGGCATGGCGAATAGGGACGGAGCAGTGCGCTAACAAAGAGAAAGAGGTAGTCAAACATTTTGAAGATGTGTGAATGGGATGGAAGGTGGATGGAGGAATGGAGGCAGAGAGGGAGAAGTACTCAGCGGTCCACCGTCATAACCGCATTCATACACTAAAGTTTAGGTGCCTTTCTCTAGCCAACTTCCAGCTAATCCTTAACAGCTGGTCGTGGTGTTAACGTTTAGTGATTAGAAGTTACTCTATTTAGCATACTGTATACTTCTTCCATGGGTTTTGGTTACAGGTTATACGATTAGGTTTGCGAGAACAGTAGTGAACTAAACTTCTCAGTAAGAGGTCTTCACACCAGGAAAGTGTTACTTTGCTGCAGCAGCCCTGCCTCGTCAGTCATTAGGAAGCTGCAGGTTGTCAGAGGCTTCTCTTACGCGCACACACGCGCAGACACACACACACGCGCAGACACACAAAACCACAGCACTAAAACTAAATTAAGAAGCCGATGATTAAGACAAGCGTCTACGAGGCCTGTCATTTCAGCATCCTTCCATCATAACATTGTGGCACCGAGAAATTTGCTTGAAAACCCTGGAAAAAATGTCTATGGGAGAGCCTCGTATCTGAGATAGCATAAATGTTAACATCAAATACAGACTGGGAGCTGCCTCGGATGCAAGAGAGTATTCCACAGAGGAAACAAGCACTGCAGAGACCTGTGGGGCTATCCACACACTGCTGAAACTCGGGTGAGTATCTCTCCCTTCCACTGAAGCAGGTACGTAGGCACTGTGTGAGTCGAACTGGACCATTTTGAAATCCGCAGCTATGTTCCTTTCGGAGACTTCGGGAAACTCCCCCTAAAGATAGATCTGTAATGAAAAGTCCCTGCTGGATGACTAATGGTTATTGGCACTCAGTGCCCCTTTAAGGAGAGCAGCACATATTGTGCGGAAGACCTTGCAAGCACCCTTTAAATACAAACATTTTAAGTCCCCCTCCCATGCATCCCCACCCCTGTTGTTTTCGGGCTAGTTGTGTTGTATCTCCTCTTCCCCCCTCCTTTAAGCTCTCCAGTCCTCCCCCCCCCCCCATTCAGAGCTAATTGCTCTGTTGCTTAAATGTTTCAAGAAGAGCTACATTTCTCCATCCGATGATCTTTTGAGAAACTTCACTGTACCATAAAGAACAGCCAACAGGGCACTGTATATCTTTGAGAAGCCTATGCAGCTCGAGGAGAGATAGCATTAAAACAATGACATTAATCAACTAGGTCTAAAGAGTTCCCCTAATGCTGAACTTAAGGAAGTTTCTTGGACTGGTTGCGGTTGGACAGAGAACGTGGAAACGGGAAACAATTGCTGTAGGGGACAGAAGCGTTTATCGATGTCTTAAGCGTGAGACAAGATAGAATAGTGACAGAAAGAGATCCGAGTAAACACTGGAGTGTACATTTCTCACGGCGGTTACACTGGGTGGAGACGTCTGAATCAAATCTTAAGTAAAAGCTAAGGGTTTTATATATTTATCTCTATATGTGTGTATCTATAGAATACTCATCTATAGAATGTAGAAAATTCATTGGATTTTGTGTTCGTTTGCCACTACCAGAATTTCTCAAAACAGAGTATTTTTACACTCACTAAGAACTTTAATGTTAAGACGTGTATTTTTAAAATCCTAAATCTCGCCATTATTTTTGTATGCCAGTATTTAACACAAGCAGGTGTGGGTTTTATATATATATACGTGTCACTGTGTAACAAAAGCTCTTCCTAATTTAGGAATCAGTATGGGAATAAAAATATCCCTTAGGAATTATCCACAGAGTTATGCAGACGATAATAATAAAATGCAGGGAAAATATGGGCAAGTTAAAAGTCATGTACTGTTCTCGGCGTTTGAAGACACCATTTTTTTTCTTCTGCGTTCACTGTTAAAACATTCTTGGCCAACACAGTGCTTTTGCCAGAGTTATCAGATTGAATTAAATAATCGGAAAGAAAATAGGGAGGAAGAGGAGGACCTGAGAAACAAACAGTGCTTGAAGAGACTTCTAGCTGCTCTTTGACTCGCCAGAAACCCTTGCTAGAATATTTTCACGGTGTCGCTCTGAAGCTCCTGAGCCTCTTAAAAACGTAATCTTTTGCAAATGACAAATGTATCTGGTTTTGCAGTTTTTTTGGTAACTCGAGAGAAAAGACGACCGCCCTCCCCAGCCTTCTCCCCTTCCCCCAGCACAAAGACGGATACGTGCTCTCTCCGAGCGTTTCTTCACCCTGGCGCTCCCAAGCAGCCGGCCGGGCGCGGGGAGCGCTCGGGGGCGCCGGCTCCCGGGAGGTGCCCGTCCTACCTGGCCGTGCCGCTGCGCCCGCGCCCGCTCGGCGCCCCGCACCGCCACCGCCACCCTCTGCTCAGCGCGATCCCACTCCGGCGAGATCAGCTGCGGACCCGAATTTTAGGGCCTAGAGAAGCGCGACATCCTCCCTTCTCTTTCTCTTTCTCCCCCTCCCCCCCCCCCCCCCCAGCCCGTGTAACCATAGCAAAATGCTCGAGGTAGCGCAAAAGGCATAAAAAAACATACACCCGCCTAGGAGAAGGCATTTGGCGAGCCTCGGAGCAAAGCCGATTTCAGCTTTCTCCGTGTCTGGGACTCGAGCGGGAGGCGGAGGTGCCTGAGCGAGGTGCTGGTGCCCGTTCCGGGCGCCACACGGTAGCGGTGGGACTCGCACTTTGCGAGTGCCAGGATGGGACTTGCTCTAGCTCCAAGGAGGCTGTCTGGGAAGCAGACCTTGCTTGCTCCTGGGTCTCGTCGCATGAGTAAGGCTCGCAGGAGCTGGCTCTATCTGTAGGTTGTTCTGAACACATTTCATATTAGACAGTGTTTTCCTTCCTTCCTTCCTTCCTTCCTTCCTTCCTTCCTTCCTTCCTTCTTTCTTTCTTTCTTTCTCGGAGGGAGGGGGGAGTGATGGTAAGGGGCTTGTTGGATGATTAGAACTGCTACCACTTATGAAGAAGTTTCTTGGGGAAGGGCTGATATCGTACCCTTGATAACAGTGGGTGTGTTCTTGTATTATTTTAATATGATATGTCTTTTATACAGAGCTTGTTTTCCTCCTCCCTCCTTTCCCAGTCCCCCCCCCCCCGCTTTGTTTCTGGAATTTGTTTCGCTTTTAAAGCACCAGCACAAACAAACAAACACACAAAAATGACTGGCAACAAGTTAAATCCTATTTGTGTCCCTCCCACCGAGCACGGACGGTGCCTCGCTAAAGCCCGGAGTTTGTAGTTTTGCCTCGACAATAATTTGTCCAAGAAAGCGAAGCGGCTGCAGACAGGCTCCGTGCAGTGACAATGTAGAGAGAAAAATGTTGAAGGAAGCAGTTCTCCCGGGATGCATCTCCTTTGTGTGTTTTCTCCTCTCCATCTTTCGGATGGGGCGCTCGTATAGGCTCACACACACACACACACACACACTAACACACACGCACACGCACGCGCGCGCACACACACACACACACACACACACAGAGGTTATGTTTCCTAGGGAGTTTTTGGAAAACAATGCTTATTATAATCGAGCTATAAACTCCACCTAAATAGTGAAATCATGCTGTAGCTTCGGAAACTCCAGCAAATAAATATTCCCCATTTGCCTGCTAGCAAAATACTAGCAGAGGAAGGCATTACTCTATTTTCATGCTCATTTCAAAACATCAATAAAAGAGATGTAATGTGTCACACATCCTTGTCCGCGGTGGAATGGATAGAACGATATTCCTTTAGAAATAGATCGCATAATTTTTTTCTCCCAAGGCGACTGCAAGCTGATTTTTATGGTTATATAATGCAGTGGGTCCGCAAAAGCAAGAAACATTTTCACACTGAGGTTTACGACCATTTCTTAGTAAGACTTCATTAAAAGGCTCTTACAGTGAGCCACTTGGGTTCCAGTGCCTTAGCTTATTTCTACCTTACGATACAAAGAATTGAGAAAAAACATTCGGGGCTGTCTATGCTAAATGTACCTAAAAGCTGCCTTTTCACGCAATCGCACGGTTTGCAAATGATACTTAACTTTTTCTGTTGTGGTGGGCACGTGTTTTGTCATATGAAATTAACTTGTGAAAGCCTTTGTATCATTTTTTGATTTGTTGTTGGCGACAACGCGGATCATATCGTGTTGGTGGTGGTTGATAAAATTGCCAAATTAAAGGCATGCTTTCGGGTTTGAAAAACAACAACAACAAAAACCCTCTGAGAGCTCATCTTCAGCAAAATAACCCAAAGAACAGTGTAAAAACATAGCGCAATGTTTTCGTGTGTGTAAGATACCTGCATACGCTTCTGTATCATTTGCCTCTGTATTGTCTATGCCTAAAGATATTCGAGTAACTCTTGGACTTGTTGCCTATAACCGACACGCAGAAGAACATACGAACAGTATGCAGATAATTGTTCTAACTGCTTGGAGGAATGTAATCGGCGTCATATTTTTCTGTGTCTATACCTATTCTCCCGTGGTAAATATTAACGATTGAACTGCTTGTCTTGACATGTTCCTGCGTTTATACCCCAAGAAGCACACCAAATCATTACAATAAAGTGATCAAACTTTATTATGCATGGCACAGTGTTTTGTTTTCTCTGTTTATGTTCGGCTTCTCATCTCAAAGGACATGACGTTGAGCCAAGTATTCTGCTTTAAGCTTTCCTCTGGACTTCCAGATTTTAAGTCTAAAGCTTTCAGTATGTAGGGGATGAAATTATGATTTTCCGCATTTCAAAAGGGACGAGGCTCTATTTATAAATGTTACAGAAGGTTTCGTTATTTCAGGAACAACAAAACAGGAATAGAGCTGCAATTTTCAAGAAAATAGGATTTCAAAATATAGAAACAAAAAAAGTAGCGGAGACGATGTATAATTCAATCAAATTACAGAAAATTGCCTTAAAATTCAGAACTGTAGCGATCCATTATGTCTCTGTTTTATTAGTGACAAGTACAATTACTCTAAAATAAAGAACACTGGTGAATATATAATTGGCTGTAATCATGTTAGTGTTTGAATAAAAATGATGGAGACATTTAACACTTTGACAACAAAATGTTCAGAAACAACTTATTTATTCAAACAGTTTTTATTTGCATCCACGTGAAGGAGAAACAYACTTTTGCTTACGAGAAATCAATGCCTTTTCCCTTTCAATAAATACATATCTAAAACAGTTTATTAATTATTTCACTATCCAAGGCTTAATAAAGTCTCCTGAGTATGACTGTATTATTATTGATTACTCAGTACCCAAAGGACGCCATCTACAGGAAAAGGTCGTTAGGCTTAACACAAATCTAATCACTGCTGATTAAAAAAAAAAAAAAATCAGAGTTAATATTCCTCTATAAACCCGGCTCCGATTTTAACCACAACACGGATCACAATATTTGCTTTGTAATTGCTTCTTGGGATTCAGTGTGTTCCAATTTGACACGATCTAAGAATCTGTTACAAGAGACCTTTTCTCGGAAACACGGTGTTTAAAAAATAAATTAAACGCCACGAAGAATCACTTTTTCTCCTCCTAAAGCAAACTCTTTTCCCTCACGATTGACTTGATCGTCCCTGAAAATGCAGAATAGCTCATGAGCTCTCTCTCTTCAAACCAAGTGTGTGGAAGATACTTGCAAAGAGCCCTGAAAACAGAACAACTTGATTGCAAGCAGTTCGTGCAACTATTGGGTCATGGAAAAACTAAAATTTCGTTATCTTTAATTTAGCCAATTCCCTTTTGGATAATATCAATAAATAGCAGCTATCCCAAGCACACTCTCACCTGTTCATACAATACATCGTTTGCCCCAGAGCTTGGCACTTATAGGTGCCATTTAGCCGTGTCGCTCCTTTCTGAGCCCTTGCTGAGAAGCCCATCGAAGGCGAAAGGGTGCTACTTAATATTTTGATCATACAAATACAAACCTGTGGAGACAGTTTATGCCCTCCGTGACGCCAACACCCCTGTTCAAACTATAGAAAATACAAGGTAAGCTAGAGAAAACTTTCAAAACTCCTCCTTCTGCTTTTTCTTTTTTTCCGGTTTTGTTTTAATTCCGAACGGATATTTCTTTTTCTTTTTCTATTTCTTATTTACCTTCCACTCTCGACAAATTTACACGTTTCTGCTCTTTTTAATGTGTGTCCGTAAGAGGGCCGATCGCACACTGACTCGTGGAGCTCTAGACTCCCGTGTCGGAGGAGCGCACCGCTGCCTGACTGCGCGATTACAGCCGGCTCCCAAATGCCTCCCTGCTTCGCACGCGGGTTTACAAATAAAGTGGCTTGAGAGTCTGGCTTCTCTCTCTTTTACTCAGGCCAGAGATCTGGATGGGCTTGGAAATTCCAGGTGTGGATTAAACTATGCAATGAGGAGTCAAAGGCAACGGTGCGATCACACAAAGGCTGAGGAAAATCACCCACGGTACACCCCTAATATTGGTTAGCTGGATACGTTATTTTGAAACGTGGGGACAAAAGCCTGGAAACTTTATTATTATCTGTGCTCGCAATGGAATCAGACTCAAAGTTTTTACCGAAGGCATCCTCCATCGCCTCGCTTCTGGGCACTGAGAGTGAAAGTCCCAAACCAAGAGGCTGTGTCATATCCCCGCTTTTAAACGTCTTAAAATCTTAAGAGGGGAGGTTTCCTTCCTTCCCTCCCTCCCCGCCTGCCCGCCGCTCCCCGCAGACACAGCGGAGACCCCGGCGGATCCCTCCGCCAGGAGCCAAGGCGACGGCTCCCATCTGAACCAGAAGGTCTATCATTTCTCGGGTGCCTTCTACGAAACCGCAGATGTCAGCCTTTTTCTACGTGTTCGGGCTGCTAATGCGGGCCACTTCACACAACAGAAATGCTCATCTCTGGAGCCTTTCCCAGGGCCAGCCGCGGATTTCATGCGTCGCCTCTCTCGCTGGAGGAGCCGGGGCTCCGGGCGGGGGCGGCGACGGGAGCCCTGCCCCCCCCTCTGGGGCCGAGCACCCCTGAGTGCCCTGGCGTCCCCTGGCCTCTCTGCAAGCCGCCCGAAGCACCAGTCCCTCAAATCCCCACTTGAACACGGGGCCGAGGTTCCCAGATCAACACTTCCCTGGTCGGGAACTTCCACAGAGACGCTTTTTTCGGTGTAATTC
>NW_020449197.1:265043-266522 GCF_003343035.1 Apteryx rowi | reverse complement strand
CGCCGCGGCCGGCGGCAGCCCGGCGGAGGGGCTGCCCGGTTTTTCGCGTCCGCACGTTACGGAGGAACACATCTAACCCCCCGCCCCAACACAGCGTGCGATTTCCCCGCTGATTTTCTAAGGATCGGGCACCCCACATAAAAGCCCCAAAGTTTTCGGTGCAAGGTTAAAATCGTTACGAAACGCGTGTCCCCCTTTCGAGGTGTCGTATTTGCGTATTTACATCCCCGAGGCACCGAGAAAAAAAAATTAAACGCTTTCACCTTCTTTTCTCCCCACGAAAGACCTCCACGAAAACAAAGAAGAAATCTAGGAGTGGCGATTCCTTCCATCGTCAAGGTGTGACGAGGGGCCTGCAGTCTCCCTGCATCCACTGCCCCGAGCCCAGCGTGGGCACTTCCTGGAGTTGTGGAAAAAAAGAAAAAAAAGCAATATTGTTGAGACACCGCGGGCGAAAAGAGCCCGTRCTATTTAAATCTTAGTGTCAGCTCTCATTAACAGCTCAAGTCATCTTTTCCCCCGGGCAGACCTTGTCTGGTCTATCGACTTAATAGAAAACAAAACACATGTTTGTATTCTATTATTACAATCCCGATCGCTCCCTTGCGAAGAACAGGGCAGAATTCGCCTGCATCGTGATGGGCTTCCCTAAGCGAGAGCACTTTCCCTTGTTCCTCCTCCTGCCCTCCCAAGAAAAGTTAAGAAATCCGGCGTCCGTCTCGTGTCCTCCCTCATGAATAGGAGCTGCGATGGCAGCCAGAAGAAAAGGCTTTGACTGAAAACGCGGAGGCTAAAAGAGTCCAAGAAAAATAGTTACTCGCATGTTCAGCCAAACTTAGCAAAGCACAATAGTCTCTGCGGGGAACTTTGGTGTTATTTGTGCATCAGGTGAAGTGCTCAGCGGCTCGGATCCAGCTGCTAGGACCACAGCATCGCCCAGGGAAGCCGGTCCGTGAGGAGACGAGCACGCTAGGCAATAACAAGCAACAGACTGAGAGTTTGAAGCCAATCCAAAACAAACAAACAAGCTCGCCCGACTCTCCCACCGGGAAGGTGGAAGGATAAGGAAGCAGAGAAAGTTTTGAAGAGCTGCAGATGCTTTTGCAAATATATTTTAACTCGTCTCTGCAGAACAAGCTTTTTTCTGGAGACAATGGAGGGGGGATGGTGAGAGTAACAGCTTTATAAAAGGAAGGAATATATTTCTCACCCAGCAAAACAGAAGCGGTCCGTAGGGGCGGCGACCTGACCTGAATAAGGGAGTGGATGCTAGTGCAGAAAAAGAAACGATTCATTTCACCCAGCCTCAGCTTCTCTGCCAGGGTACGGCTCTGTACGCAGTTCCGAGCACAGGACACTTGAACCTGACACGAGTAAACGATCGAAACGAGCTGCCCTAATATTCACCTGTTTGCTCTACTTGACCTAGATCTTTTAAAGCCATCCCCAGTTGACCACTTCCCCCCCCCCCCCCCCCCC
>NW_020449197.1:151853-263533 GCF_003343035.1 Apteryx rowi | reverse complement strand
CGGAGCCGCCGCCGCTCCCGCGGGCGCGTTTCGCCGCGTGCTGGGAGCCCGCGGCTTCTCCGCGGCGGCGGTTTCGCAGCTCGCGCCCGCAGCTCTCCTCCTCTTCCTCCTCCTTTCCCCGCGCTCCTTCGCGTGCCCTCCAACAAGCGCCTCTGCGGGCCCTAGCGCCATCGCCTTGCCAAATGGCGCCGAAACCCCGGGCTTTGGGAAACGGGAGTCCTGACGGCTGGGCGCCTGCCACCAGCGCCGGCGGGCGCCAGCTCAGACCTGGCCCCAGCCCGCAGAGCAGCTCCCCGGGCCCCCTTTTCTGTTCTGCGGGTTCGTTGGCACATTTTTCAGACAGCCCTCCTGAGCGCTTCCGCGGGGACGAGGTACTGTAGCATCTCTCCCCCTCAGGACCACTGCCCAGGAGCAGGGCACCCTTGCGTCCAACCGCTCTCCATTGCTTCAGCGCTCCTGGAGGCTTTCGTTGAACGGTGTCCTTCAGTGAGTGGAAGCAGGGAAATGAAAAGTAGTGCGATCAGTTATTATTTTTATACCATATTTATGGACGGGGAGAAGTAATAACAGTCATTTGCCTTGTCGAAGCGTTTATTTCACACTTGGTATGTTTCCTCACAATCGGAGAACCGACCTGGGAAAAAATAAGCGCAAATAAATTAAAGTAACGAAAATATGTTTTTAGCAAAAGGAGATCCTTCTCCTGCCTAATTTTCCCGGGTGAGTTTCTTCCTCCTGACATTAATTCAAACCAATGAAAGTCTAGTCTCTAGCACTCAAGACAAACAAACGGCAAAATAATCATTTACTTGTCTGGCCCCTTCGTAAAAAAATACTTTTTTTTTTTTTTTTTTTCCAAACCGCGGATACAGAACAGTTAAAAAGCAAAGCAGCCAGGAGGGCAGGAACCCCGTCGGATCTCACGAGGGTACGGCCCCGGCTCCCCTGCTCTCCCCCAGGTCCTGCGGGCTCCCCTCTCCTCCCTCCCCCCGGGTTGCTGGATCCCGCCTCCCTCCTCGGCGCAGGGCTGCGCGCCGCTTTAACCCCTCCTGCCCTGCCGTAGTCCTCTTTGAGGCATGCTTGCTTCTCTAATGTGTTAGTCTCACTTCGGTTCCTCCCGCCCCCAGTCCCCCATTGCAGGGAGAAAAGGGTGCCAGGGCCAGGGAAATACACGACACACTGGGAGAAATCCACAGGCGTGGTAATAGCGCTTTCACATGCTTATATCACATGCATCGCGTACATCAGAGTCACCTCAGGGATGGGGCAGGGAAGGGCGGCGGAAAGGGGAATTATGAAATTCCCCTGCATGTGTGTCAAGGATTTCAAGTAGAATAGTGGTACCAAGGTAACATTTCCTCAGTGCCGGCTCTTGGTCTCCTTTGAAGTGCTTCACTTCCCACATTCCAGCTATTTATTTTATCGCCGACGATTGTGCCACGGGTTAAGTAACCTGTGCTAGCAATGGGCAAGGACAAAAAAAAAAAAAGGCTCTTGGCAGGGCCAAGATTGCCAGCAAACACTCATAGCCCCAAATCGGCTTGTAAGCGAGTTGCACGACGGCTCAATTTGTCCCATCTACACGGAGCAGCCGGCGCCTCTTGCCGCCGGGCCGGGGCCGGGAGCCTGCTGCGGGCGGACTGCGGGGCCGGGAGCCCTATGCGCGGCAGCCCGCACTTCTGCAGCAGTGACTTGCCTCACTCATTCCCACCCTCTCTGGCTGCTGCTCAGATAAAACCGACACTTCTTTTGGACCGAAGCACCTCGCTCCTGGCTCTATCAGGGCACGAGCAAAACATCCTGAAGACAGGGCAGCTGATCAATCACTATGGTCGAGATTTCTGGAAATATGTTTTTTGTATCATCCTCCGCGAAACGTGCACTCTCCGGGCTTTTTCTTTTTTCTGGGATAGCACTGTCCTGCCCCTTTCCCTATCTACCTAGTCTTTGTTCAGTGTCTACGAACAGCGAAGCAGGCAGCATTAGCTGGAGTCAGAGCCTTCAACGTCTTGCTCCTCCTTGTGTGGTCGGGGCTACCGCAAAGGTCCCACCACCCCAGGAGGTGCCTGGAGCGAAGCGTGCTGGGGCGGGGAGCAGGGCAGCTCCGCACGGGCCGCTGCCGCAGCCCTGCAACCCCCTCCGTGCGGCTTCGCGTCCCCTCTGCAGCCCGGCCTGGCACCGGGCAGCCGCGGGCAACCTGCACGGCTGAGCTTGCACAGGGTGCTCGGTTTCCTGCTCCGCCCTTGAGTCCACCTTTCCAAAGCCCATCGAGCCAGCTGGGCCGGCTGGAGGAGTCCTCCATCCTCTCAGGAAAGATGGGCCATAAAGAAAGCGTGGTGTCTGGAGGGAACCATATCTTTATGTTTACAGTCCTGAAAGCAGGGAAGAATAGAGAAGGAAGATGCTTGTTGTTGAGACTCACAGTTCTAGGGCTAGTCTGCTGCAGGGTTACTGCTAGAGAAGCCCCATCTCCAACAGTATCATGCCTGGCACTTAGATAAAGTGCTTCCAATTCGTGAGCCAGTTAATTCTCCTGGTAGCTGTCTGAGATTATAGCCCTACCTTTCACACAAAGTGAGGCAGACAAGTTAAACCTCTACAAAGTTTATAACCACAAATTACTTTATTTTTTTTTTCTCCAGTGAGAAAATTTCGCAAATTTTAGTTGAGGTAGACAGATTACTTTGTATAATAATAAACCATCTGAAAGCTACTGGGAAGTTTTCAACATATAGAAAATGGCAACCTTATTTAAACTCCAGGAAAGATGATCGTTTGCTCTTGCTGTATATTTTGCATTCTTGAAATATATCTTTTAAGGCATAATATACATTTTGAAATCCCATATATGCATCTTTACAATAGTAATGGATTTCCACAAGCTCTGTGGGAGGTGACATTTCAGCTAGATACTTCCCCTTGACTTTGTTTATTCCAGCAGTTTAAATTCTACCTCTGGTGATAGCTGTTAACTTGGCAATGTGAAAAGTGCTACATGATGTGTACTGTGCTCAGTCAGCTCATCAGAAGCTTACCAATTACGACTGTGGAGCCCATTCTTCCTGCCACAGCGTGCCACCCACCATGCATGCCCAGGAGAGCTGATCTTCACATGTGCAGAAAATCCTGAAAGTATGCACACGCTCACACAGGACTGCGCAGGGAACGCATAGCAAGTCTGGTGCTTCTGAGAAACCTTTTTGTTTTCTGCACCGTTCACACAGAGGCAGTTCTAGATCGCTTCCTGTTCCCTGCCTGTCTCTGAAAGGAACATGTCCGGGGGGAGCTTCTGCACCCCCACCCTGCACGGGGATGAGCTCTGTACCTGCCAGGCGATCGGGACGCCTGCGTTTCAGGCAGGGGACCAAACTGTTAGGAAGGCTGTGAAACAGGAGGCTGCTACTGTCAGAATCATCCATCTCGCCTGCCGCTTGGTCTCCACCTACATCTGAGAGGTCCTTGGGAAAGGAAGTAGCTGGGGGCAGATTGTGGACTCGGTTAAATAATTTAAGTATGCTGAGATGGGCACCCCTGCATTATGAAATGAAGAACTTTGTTAACAAATGCCTTTGTAAGACTGCTTCCCCGGAATGAAATCTGATCTCTGTTTAAGGTCTCTTAATGACATCAGCCAGGCAAGACTTAATTCCAGACAGATGTTATTTGTCAAATGTAGTGAGTGTTCGAGCTTCAAAAATAATGCTACCTTTGAACACTGATTTTTGTTTGAAATATCCCACTGAACTTGTAAAATGAAGATTGGGCTCTTTTGCTAAACTGTGATTTGCAGTTATCCAAAGGCATTATTTTTTCTTTATTTTGAAGCAACTATTTACAAAGCAATTTCATGCCAGACTCTTATCACCTTTGAGTGTAGTCTCTTTTGCATCAGCTTAAATAGAAGTAACTCTGTTCAACTAAGCAGAGTAACACTAGTGAAAAACCAGAATAAATAATCAGAGAATCAAGCCCTTTGAATAGTAAATGACTCCATAAATAGTCCCATTGATTTCAGTAGTGTTGCGTGGCATAAGTAGCTACATTAATCGAATCAGCACACAAGACCCTTAGTGCTTGGACAGAGAGAAAAAAAAAGAAGTTATAATTATTTTGAAAAAATTATTCTGTGGTACATTATTGAAATGACATGTTACTTGTTGTATGACTTACCAAAGACAAAATCAGGTGAGCTGACTACAAAGATGACTCCTCCGTTAGCTGCTATGACAAATCAAGTTGATAAGATATGAAAGCTTTGTCCCTTCTTTAAAAAACAGAAAGCAAATAAGGCCACTCCAGTGTCACACTTTACAGTATACTTAAAAACATACTCATTTAAGCAAGAAAGAACAGCATTTGACTGAATGTAGTTGCCCCCTTTTCTGGATGTTTATGGGCAGTACTGAATTGTGAGAACGTCATAATATGGTCTCCTCTGGCTCTCTTGCTCTGGATGACTTGAAAAAATTCTATAGTTTGGTTTTCCTTGAAATCTAGCTGAAAACTAAGTAAAGTCCAAATATGGTTTCTTAATTATGTTTCTCTGGCTAAACACATTTTTTAAAAATAGACAAGTGTTCACTGGAAATGTTTTGTGGCATCTTTATGCATGAAGATGAGARTACTCAACTGGATCTGGATTCAGAGAGCAGTGAAACACCTACCCACCTTTAAGTCTTCTGGAGCCAGCAAGACTATTGCTGGGACTTAATTGCTTTCCTACAGACACATTTTTGAAAGTGACTTTGGAAGGCTTGACTCCACTTAGAGAACTGGAATATGATGCATAAGAGCGGAAGAAGAAACCATGATGATCAAGAAAGTATCACAGCCTGATTAGCAATGACATCAGGCCCCCACACCTTCCTGCCAGTACTGAATTTGCTGTCAACATTATTAGGGGTGCCGGTGATATATTTCAAGTATTCAGTCAAGAATAGTGCACTAATATACACAGTACTCCTGAAAACTTGGGTAATTACAGTAATTCTGATGGAACCACATCAGCTCTGTCCTTGCCTTCCTCTCATTGCTTTTCTTTGTATTCTCTTCTTGCCATATCACATAGTAACTATAAAAAATGCTTTGTCCAAACACAAACTCCCTGTTCTGAATGCCACTCTGCTGTCAGCAGGAACAGTATTTCAAATAAGCTGCTGGGCATTTGCCTCTATGAATAGCTACTTCTTTGCTCATGCTAGACTGTAAAAAGCTCATATGTATCTTTTGAGTGCACATTTTTCATTAAGAACCTCCAGAGCACAAAAGGAAGGGGCCATGAAAGGAGGAAAAAAGAGATCTTTTGCTTTATCACAAACAGTTCTCTGCTGCGTTTCCTCAGTTGTGACTGAGCTATAGCTATTTTCTGTTGAGTGTGGAACGTTCTTATTCCCAGGAAGTTTTTAAAGGAAGTACTTTGAATAATATCTTATCGTGCTGATTTTTTGATACTGTCTGAAGCTAGTCTGCCATTTTTTCTCTTTTTCATATAGCACTGAAGTGACACAAAATGGATAAAATGTTTCCTCTGTACTAAGTAAGAATAAGGATGTGTCCCAGCCCACATCTATGCAGGAGGTTAGGATCTACTGTTATCCCATTGCTGAGGGCGAGAAAGGGCTGCCTGGGCTTCAGCTTTAGGGGGAAGACACTGTTTACCTGCTTGCAAAATACATTGCAACAGTGGTTGGAGGAGACTAGGAGATTAATGAAGACTACTCTACAGTACACTTTCCTAACCTTTCAGATAAAGGAGCCTTTCAGTCTTGCAGGTACAGGTTCCTACTGAATTACTGCTACCCTCAAAACAGAGAGGACAAAGGGAAAGTGATGAGATGCTTGTGAACCGATGCAGCAAGGAAAGATTCCTGAGAATGGCTTTCTCACAGCCCCACCACAGGCCTGAGACATACGTGATGCGTGCTGCAGTTCTGGCCCCTGGAAGCCTTTATGAGGTGGGACTCTCGGATTAAATTATAAGGAAGTTTCTAGTTTACTACTCAAAGGTTTCCTAAACTCCCAGAAAACATAAGTGAAGATTCAAATGATGTTGTTTCCTAAAAATCAGTTGTTTTTAAGTAATCTCATGACAATTTTTGAGTGGAGATGACGCCTGATTTAGACTATTTTAGTGTCCATAGAAGTTAAGTCTTCTCATATTATCCAAAATTAAAAAGAAAAAAAAATAGAAAAGGATCTCTCAAAATCTTTTCTTGATTGAGTGGCTCTGTATTATGTCTTACTATGTTCTGAAAAAACAATATGTAGTATGAACTCCTGGGGGCTTTTTATGTGTTTTATTTCTAAAACTTTTAAGTCTTCCCTTTTTTATTTTCTGGCCTGAAACAAACACCCTTTTCTTTTCTTAAAAAGAGACAAACAAACCAACTCGATTTTGTTTTAATTCTGCTCTGAGATGCATTTACTGCCTGAGATGGTACCAGTCAGGGAGCCCAGCAGTCCAGTGTTCTCTAATTACTCACAGACCTAGCACTGCAATATCAAAGCAACTTGATCTCATTGCATCAGTAACATAGCATCCGGTTTTACTAGCTTGACAGTGGTGGCATAAGAAGGAGTGAAAATTGACAGCAAGTTGACGGAATACTACTGGGACCACTCTGAGGTACCTCACACAGTCATCTTATCTCTATGCCACTAAAAAACTAGTAAAATAGTCACCAGAATAGCTGTTATGGGAAACTGACTTAACGGTAGGTTTCTTTAGGTGTTTGCTGTGAATGAGGTTTTCCTCTTCAGTCACTGGAATTATCCTTATGTATAGATTCAGGAGACATAAAAGAAGATGGGTGAAAAATCACATGGGAAGTGAAAAACATGTGTTTTCTCTATGTGCATGCACTGTACTGAGTGCAGTGGAGTGGTGAGACAGACTTCTCAGATGCTATCACATTAACAGCAATATCATGTGGCTATAGATCTCCTTCAAGCTCCTTTACATAATTCTATAGTGTGATCACTTAGCTGGCCGTGTTCAAGCTGTACAATCTAAAATTAGAATGCATTTTCTTTTAGGCACTGAGCTTATTTCCTGTTCCTATTGTCGTTCAAAATTCATTGTAATAAGGAGTCATTTTATTGTTACAGTTGCTTGGTTGTGTTTTGGCTTCTGTTGTGTCAATAGTAAAAGACAAAACAAATTGTTCTGTGAACAGCAGAGGTAATGAAGTGTGATCTCTTGAGGATTTGTATTTGATATTCTTACATTTCCTCCTTTGCCCCATTGCAACAGCTTTGCCTATTTATGCTCAACTTTATGCCCAGCTCTGTTAGACCTGCCTTTCCAGTCCCCTCAGCTGTCTTTCATGTCTGCAGATGTTAGCTATGCAAAAGGGATGATACACTGTCAGTAGTTCAGAGCTACATTTGCACCGACGTGCTGGCAGAATGCGTGCTGACTCGTTAGCAAGAAGTCAAACAAAAGAGACAACTGTTGAGCTGTGACTCATGTTTCATTCTTAGTGGGGCATTAATTTGGGTCTGTGTCTTCTACTCAGCCACCAGTTTCACTGGCAGTTGTGAGAATTTTCTTTAAGGCTTTGACCTTCTTGTAATCTTTGGCTGAAATTGGCCAACAATTTCCGAAATTATGAGGAGGGATGACTGACAGACAAAGAGTCAGATGGATCAGTAGTGCAGTAGCTGTAAGAACTAATTTGCAAACGTATATAAATATACAAAAAAAAGTATCTCTGAAATAAAATGGATGTTAATTGAAAATTAATGGAACTTGTACTCCGAATGCATAAAAATACTTTTGAAAATTCCACTAAGAAAGCTTTTTGACTGTGGAGTGAGAGAGAAACACTTTGGATAAATCTGCTGAAGGCATGATAACAAAATATGCTAGTTATGAGTCCATCTTAGCTAAGAAAAGAGCATTTGAATCATGGCACTGACACTGAAATGTTTTCTTTGTTTTAAATTTGAGTCTGGCTGAGAACCTTGCACACTTGCATAATTTTGACTATCTGTTAGAGCACTCAAACTGTATCATAAATAGCAGTATTGAACACATATGCCACAGGGAAAGAAATCTGTAATAATACCAGCTGCCATTATATGATAATGAATTTTAGTCACTAATAACCTGGACAAGTGTTTTTCGTAGGGAAACAAGGGGCAAATTTACCAAAGAAAAATTCATACAAAAATTTCAAGTTTTTAAAACCAGCCCTAAAAAATATAATTCACTTTGACCAATGGGAAATATCATCTGGGAATCATTTTGAAGCTGAATATGTCTAGTTCGACTAAACAATGAGTAAGAGGGACATGGTAACAGTTTGTGCATATATATATAAGGGTAACCCTTTTAAGTCAGCAGTTTTTAAGGCACACATATCCATAGGAATGAAGGTATAAAATGCATGAAAATTTAAACTGAGTATCTAAAACACTTCTAATGGGTGGAATCTATTAGAAAGCAAAATAATTTTAAAAATATCAGTAAAAGTTTTATCATCTGGGAAATCTGAAAAAAGTTTGGCTAAATTATCAAAGATAATATGCTAAGAAGTAGTTTAGCTTTGGAGCAAGAGAGCTTGAATGGTCTCATTAGCAGCTACCTGCTCTAATTTGTATGATTCTATGACTGAATCTTGTGATGAGGTCATTTGCCTGTTTTGGAGCTAGCTAGCAGAGAGCTAGCTGTATATAGAATATAATGTGTATATTATGGGATAGAAGCAGTCACGTTAGTGTTTGCATTTCTTGGCCCCCTAGTATATTGCTGTTAGGACAACAATCTATATGTTTCTTCTCAAATTCTGTATTTAACATGGGTTATATTACAGCCTGTAAGTATTATGTCCTGATGTGCTGTGGTTACATCCAAGGGAAACCTGCAAGAACCCAGCTTCTTCAGAAATCTTTTTGAAAGTGCAAAGTGCATGCACACACACACACGCACACACGCGCGCGCACCCCCCCCCCCCGTATATGTATACACATCTCAGTTCAGAGTTATCATTATAGCTGATAATTTAGTGTAACTAAAAGTAAATGGTTTATTGTGGGAAAGGTACAGGGTCAGCTGCAAGATGCAGGAACAAAGGCAATAAAAATAAAACTGCAGGTTTCTAAACATGCAATATATTAAATAAATCCACATGACTAAGCTCACTTGATTCAGAAATGTTTTCATGGTACATGAAGTGAAGAAGAGTGTCAGTTCATAACAGGAAAAAAAAGACTTTTGAATCAGATGTAGTTTAACTCAGTAAGGGTAAGTGAGTAAGCTTGTAAAATCTTACTGAGCTTTTCAAAGCAAAAATAATGTATTTGCACTGTCAGAGATTTCACTGGAAAATAGGCTCACATAAACAGGTAGGATGCAAATGTAACKTTCTGCTGGGATTACAGCCTGTCGGTTGCTTGGCATAGTGTCACACAACCAGTTACACAAAAGATACTGGCTTCACTGATGTCGTTTGGATTTGTCATTGCCTTTAGTGGGGACAGAGTCTCATGGATGATTTTAGAAAGTTTCTGAAATTCACAGACAGATTTTTTTGATTAGGTTTTGGCCTCTGCTGTCTGAGGCAATAAACAGAGCTGATAAGCTTGGTCGTGTGAGACCTCCCAGCACAGAAGACTTGTGTTGTACAGGTGACCCAAACAGGCCAACACAGAGGTAGAAACTTCCTGCAGTGGGACTTCTTGGTACTGARGGGCACAGCTGAGCTGGTATATGGAGAGGGCAAAACCTTATCCCGTCAGGTGCACTAGACTGCTTTGTTAAAAGCTTTGCAAGGTAAAGACACAGCCAGGGGTTCCTAGGCAGTGCTCAGGCCGAGTGGAAAGACCTTCTCCTGAGATGAAGCTCAGGTCATCTTCTGAGACTTGTGCTATTCAGTTGTAGCTCAGACATCATGTTGTCAGCATAAATTATGTGCAAGAATGTTCAGCTAGCAGATAGTTCTTTCAGAAATGTATTTGCCTGGCATCATTTAGAGCAGTCCTGAGGTTCCTCTCACCTCTGCTGAGACACAGGGTTATATAGATCTGTTTTGCTGAACTGAACAATGTTGGCTAAAACAGAGACTCCTGGGCCTCTGTATTTAGTTCAGAGCACTTTCTTACTGAATGGTTTGTTTCTTCCAGCACAAATAAGGGTCAATCAACATTTTCAAATATCAGTCTTATTAGAATTTGTCTTTCTAACATTTATATGATGGTCCAAGAAAATCTACACAAGATAATAGCAGGAATAATTGACCAAAGAATAGCAGATTCTTTAATCAAGGGAACACGATGATTAAATCAAAAGCTTTAGATCTGTGGATATCATCAATGGTCTTTTGTCTATTAATAACAATATGTCATCAGTGAATTTTAAAAAGGCAGTTACTAGAGAGTGCAATGTCTACATCTAGATGGAGAAAGGTCAGAACAGTATTATATGTACTTAAATCCATTAACTGTACTGTAAGCAGTTTTTCAAGTGATTCATTTTAAAATACATTACTGAAGTAGAGCAATAGTTACAAAGAAAGATGCTCAAATCCTGTAATTTTTTAACATTCAAGTATGCTTTCCTTGGACTGTTTGTTGTTCTAAATGGGATTCAAACTAATTAAAAAAAAAAGAAAAAAAAAAAGAAAAGCAACCAGAACAACAAAGTATTGTTAAAGAATAGCTCAGTTTTCCTTTAGAAATATGGCAATGCATTGGCAGAAGTGTCTCATAGTGCTAAAGCTTGACAGGCATGATAGTTTCCTGCTCCTGTGGGGTAGCCTTAAGGAAAGTCAGCATTCTTCTACACCTTTAATACAGAACAAAATCGCCTTTGGACAATAACACATGCAAGTTTGTAGGGAACTTACTAGCTCAGGAATGGTAGCCAACATATGACAGCAAGAACAAGTGATGTTGAGTGTTAGCTGAGGTCTGCTAGAACATACAGCTTTCAGAACCCAAGCTACTATCTTTGCACCAAACACCATTGCCCAATACAGAAATACTTTGTATTAAAGTGCATTAAAAGGGGTAGTAAAATACTTTCCCTACATAAAAACTTGTGAAAAGGTGTGTTTCTTCCACCTTCTGAGCTTAGCGGGAGTATAAAATAAAGTTTTGGGCGGCAATATTTAGTGGCCTTAGCTCTTAGACCCTCTCTTTTCTTTTCACTTTTTCTTCAGTCACTGAGGTAGTATTGCAAAGGAAAAAGTGCTTTATAGACAAAGATGTCTTACTGGCTTACCCATACTGTGTATTGCTCAGCCAAGAATCCTATTAAAAACAGATGTGATTTTCTAATTAATCATTGTATCATAAATCTTAGACACAAGGATGCCTAATAAAAGTTCCAAAAACATTTCAGTTCTTGCACTTCTTAACAACTGGGGACAACCACTATTTTGTACGCMCCAAAACTGTCCCATTAAAAAAGGTATTTTGTATGGATTTATTAACTCAGACTACATTTTTCAAGAACGCTGTAAAAAATTTGGCAGAAAGCTCTGTTTGATGTCATGCAGGCATGAAACTTGGATTTGACAGACAAGGCACATACATTAACTAGAAAAGTGGCACCAGAGATGCTTCTCTACTTTGAGAAAGGCTGTATGGGCAGCATGAGCAGCTGACCAACAACAAAGTCTCCCACAAGTTAATTGCATGACCACTGAGATCCGAATACAAAGATGGGTCCAGGTATAGCAGCCTGAACTTAGAAAATGTGTGACTACTAATGTAGGTCCTGTATAGTGACCTGGAGCATGAGAGGTGGAAGGAAGCATGCTTGCCACAAAAGTGTCCAAGGACACCCCAGAGACATGTTAAACTGAACGCAATTTATCAGCCAATGCTTTTGAGCTCTTAGCCACAAATAGGCAGAAATGGAACACAAAGGAGAGTAACTTTATGCTGTAAAAAAGCACAAATAAGCAAACAAATAAAATATTTATAAAATATTTATAAGCATCTATTGAATTAATTGGCTATAACTGTGAAATCTTTGCACTTGCATTCTGTTTATCATAATTTATTTAAACTCAATTACATTTTTCAGTTATTTTGGTCATTTTTATTTTATTTTTAGTCCTTAATTATTTTAGCCCTTTTCTACTAGAATCTGTCATTTTAATTTTGTCTCATATACTATCAAACCTTTTTCCTGTCCTGAACACTCAGTGTATCTATTTCTTTACCTTTCATAGTACCATTTCCTCTAATATCAACAGCTTTTCTGTTCTTCTTTTTGACTGCTGCTCACTTGTTGAAATTTCAAGTGTATCTTCTAGAATATACTGATAATTTTAACTTTTTTAATGTGAAGGGATCCTAGCTTATCACAAATTGCCATAAATTCAAAAGTACAATGAGCTGTAGGCAAGTTGAAAGTATCCAATATGTACTCTTCTTTCATTTTTCCGGTCATCTCTATTTAGTTCTGTTAGCACTTTCTCAGAACAGAGAGTAGTCCGTTTAGAAATGATTGGATCATCTGTTTTACCCTCAACCAAGTGACATTCATTCACCCATTAATAGCCCTTTTTTCCCATCCAGATGTCACCAAGAAATAATCTTTTTTCTACTTAAAAAGAAAACCCTACAGGATAATGGGAAATCAACAACTGCAATTAAATATTTCATATTGCAAAATGTAATGAGATTCTTAATAACATCAGCATTAAAAAAAAGGAGAGGCATAAGAACAGTAGAAAATTTGGAAGGTAAGTAAATTACTACAGTCATTTTCCTGGGGAAAACGTGCTTTCTCAGGTTATAGCTCTTCATCAGAGAGTCTAATAAATTCTACATAGTTACCATTGCAATCAATATTCTATTTTGAGGCATATTTTTACTCTCTTCAAGTAAGAAGAAGACTTTAAGAAAAGATTTTTATTCTTTCATAACAGTAAAGTTAGCCCTCCATATGCAGTAGCCCTACTTCATCCTAGTTCTTTGTAACGAAATGGAACTAAAATTTTCAGGTGAAAAAAATTAAAAGCAGCTTCTCTAGAATGCAAAGATGGTAACGTGTTTTGATGTTCTCCTTTAGGTGAAGGAAGAGCTATAGTTGAAGTATGTTTTGGATGGGTATCGTTGTCCCTTCAGTCCACACTGATGCATCTCCGAGAGGAAACCAGCTCCTTGTCTGACTGTACTTTTTCTGTTCTGTCCCAGGTCATAGTCTAGGTGATGCTTTGTATAGTGTTTCTATTGGTTATACAATTTGGTTGTTTAACATAACAAAATGGCATAATTTGTTCTTTATCGGACTATGCTGAACTTTGTAACACTTTTCCAAAGAAAAATTCAAATAAATAAAATGACATCTCACATAATCTGAGGACACTAGGAGCTATGAGAGTTAAGAATAATTCTGTGAGATTCAAAGAAAAATTCTATTTAGAAAGGCCAATTAGATAGCTATTATCTCCTGTTTTCCCATATTTTATGAGCCTCAAATAATTTCCTGCCCCAGGCTTTTTACATCTGACAGTTCTTACACTTTTTGCAGCCTGGAACTAGCTTCAGATTTTTGATTTAGCCATATTACCTATTTAAATTTGCATTTCTATTGGATTAGACACCTTCGAATTGCTTTTCTATTTCTGAGGTGCTTACTTCATTTTGGAAAAATTCCAAGATTCCATTAGTTAATGTATTTTATTCTTTAGCACTTTGCTTCTAGTTTTTGTTCTGGGGTTTACACATCTTAATTGTACTTACCTATGGTTTCCTCACAGCTTGAGTTTCATTGGTTTGTGATATAATTCTGCTTACTCTGAGGAGTATCTTACACAGTGTGTAGGTTCACTGATAGCAGGGACAGAAAATACTACTCAGAACAAGGGTAGCAAAAATGAGCCTACGTGTACCTGGCCAGTTAAACACTGGCAATAGTAAGAAGACAGCTGGTTAATGATTATAGTTAATACTTTTAATCTGAAATGGTCTCAATCCCCAAATCTTCGATAAAATTACTTAGTGCCGTAATTCTTTTTTTAGCAATCCTACTAGAAGGTTGCCTTCCTCACTAAACTGGTGATTTTCCCAGGCACAGCATGGCTTCATGATATGGCACTGCTCGTAGGCTGCGCATGGCGCCCTGCCTCACCTGGGCATCTCGCTAGCCCGTTGCTCTCTTTGTCGGAGGCAGAACAAAGGGACATGGCTGTGACAACCCGATACCATAGCAGGCCTTGACAATAGTATTTGCCTGGGAGTGCTGTATCCGGGTTAATACAAGTCAGTCGTAGATAGGAGTCAGCTCTGTACACAAGAACCCCCAAACCAGGAAGAGCAAAATATTCAGAGGCAACTTAAATCTTTGTATTTTTTTTGTATTATTTTACATAAGCATCAATCTGTCTGTGACCTTACAGGGCCCTGGCTACAGCTTAACTGGATGTCAGGATCTGTAGGACTGTATTTTAAAGAGAAATAGAACAATTCTGTGGAGGAATTGGAAACAGTTTTGAAAGTCTTGTTCGCTGTAGATGAGATTGTTAAGTTCGCTATACAGGAATGAGTAATTTTTAGATCAGTGTATTAAGTCTCCCAAGTGATTTGCATGTATAATCAAATGAAAAGACCTCTGAAATATTGAAGCTCTAGATGAGAAAAGTGAAATTCTATTAAGAAAGAAAGAACCTCCGCATTTATAGCATGTTCAGAGAACATATCAGAGTATAAATTTAATGCAATGCAGCAATGCTCATCTTACTTTAAAGGTAATTATATAGAAAAACGGGCATTTAAAATGTATAAGTAGAGGCTTTTTTGCACTCATACAGCATATAATTAACAAAGTTCTTTAAACCTATTCATAAAAGAAAGTAATAAACCACTTGTAAATAATGGCAGTCTCATATTCTTTACAGTTAAATGTCAATAATCTGAAAGTCTTTTTTATGCTCAGTTATAAAAGTACATTTTTGACATATTAAGTAGAAGCAGGTATTAGTGGTGCAGCATTTCAATTTTCTAGAGATTTAGATGTATTTATATAAAAAGGATACAAAATGAAGCGCTGCAGCTATAGAAAACTGGAATGCTTGTAAATTAAATCAATACTCTGCCTGCAAAACACAAAGTGATAACAGAAAAGTGAAGTTGCAGAACATTTCATAGCAAAATTAAAAGGTGTAGGTGTTGAGACCTTAAAATAACAAACTGTAGGTGCAGAACAAGAGAACTATCTGTAAAAGAAATTATTAATCCTTGTGGTATGGTAGAGATCAATTAATAATGGTTTGTTTTGCAGCAGTCATTGGGTCTTCACAATACTCATTTGAAAAACAAATCCAACATTCTTCAATGTTCATGTATTACACATTCTATTAGGAGTGAATGCATCTTACAGAAATAAGGAGAAAGGGGGAAATAGGAAGAGGTTAAAGCGAATATACAGTAGTAAAGGGAAAGAGTATAGGTCACAAGTGCTTATTAATTTAATCTCCTCTTTCATTTTATTTAATGTTTTTTCCTCTGCCTCACCTCATTCTTTGAGAATATCTGTTGCTTAGCAGTCCCAAGGTGYTCTGATGTATGCTGTCTTGAATAGCTGGAGTGCAAATGCTCCCAGTGTACTCCTTCCTTGCCCTCCAGCTTGTGGGTACCAAAGTAGGGGTGTAAAGCTGGCCATGAGAAGAAAACTCCCAGATGCCAGGTCCTACCACAGGACCAGAGAGACTGGGCTAGACTGAAGGTTACAGACCTGCGATGAAAACTTGCTCCTGCTCCTTGAAATAAACTCAGATTAAATTCATTAGGATTGGATTTTTTTTTTTCCAATCCTGCTGCACATGTTTTCTAAGTTTCAGTGTTCAGGAACATCTATGATTTCTTCCACATTGTTAAACTGCTGTCTATTGAAAGATATGGCGTTTAGCCTGTTCATAGAAAGAAGTGAGAAAAATCAATACTCCCTTGAAATTAAATGTTAGTTGCCCTTCCTACAATTCAAAGTCTGCACCCTTAAAAGCCACTGTCTATATTGCACCAAAGCTTGGATTTTCAGGCTGGTTAGTTTTTCAGAAAATGAATTGAATAGGTAAATTCTCACTAGAATGACTCAAAAGCTTTAAAATAACTCTCAATTATATTTTAAATATATAAAAGTGCAGCCTACATGAAATAATGTTTAATGTCAAAGAATATACTATCATAAATAAGGTTTTGCAAAGGAGCTTAAGGTACCTATTTCTCATTGGTGCCTCCAGAGTTTCCTCATCACAATTTTATCTAAAAGGCACTAATGTCTGAACACTCTTCTATATGCTCTTTAAGGTACTATATATATATATGTACACACATACATATATATCCAGTGTATTTTAATACAGAGTCATTGAAATAGCTAAACAAAAAATCTTTCCTATTTGTTCAGTTTTACTTTATGATACCGGATAATAGAAATCACCGTCAGTTCTTGCATCAGGCAACAATCACTTTTGAAAGGCAAAGGGCAAGTTCCCTTTACTCTCTTTGCAGGTTTTTAAGAACTGAACCAGAGGCAGAACAGATCAGAATGCCTTTTCGGGTCTTGGCTATGAAGGGAGATTATTAACCTAATAAGGCTATGTCTGAACTGTAAGGCAGGTGGACACTGTGAGGTTTCCTAGCATCTCCCACTCATCCTGTTTAGGACCCTGGCTGGAGGGCACTATGTTTCCCTCCTACTTACATGCTCACTTTTCCTTCCTACGCAAATCTAGGCACAAAGAGTGCAATGGTGAACGCCAGAGGGCTTCCTGCAATACAGAGGGTGGGTACAACTGCATTTTAAGGCTTACACTGAGCCTAAACTCCTTTTTGGAACCTCATTTAGAGTCTTAAAATTAGATGAGATGTTCAGGATTTAGCCTTTTAGCACAAAATTTGAAATAGCATTTGCTGTTAGGCTGGGTTTGTTGTTCTAGTTGCTCCAGAGAAACTTTTATATACGTAATATTCTTCCTAAGAGAAAAAGTCACCCACCTTTGGGGCCGTATGTGGCTCATGCCATTGCTCCTTCAGATCCCCTAGGTGTGTCATTGCCTACGCTGAGAAGAGTGGAAAGTGAGTAGCCAGGCAGCAACAGTGGGCTGGTAAGAAATCATTTGAGAAAACATTTAACTGAAGTTTTTGAAACTTAGGATTCTGGATCAACATGGAATTAGCACTAGAAAAATTTTCCCTGAGGTAAAATCTGTGGGTGCATCTGGATCCTCTTTTAGCTTCATTTCCATTCTGAAATGAGGAAAACCCAAACAAATGAACACATTCAATTTTGATGCCAAAGCAGCATCACTTCAGTGAGGGGAGAATCTGCACAAGCAGATGCTTGGTCTGTGGTAAGAAGGTTCAGACTCCTCCACCACCCAGCCTGATCAGGCTTCTCAGCTGAAGTCCCCCTATGCTTCCTAGTATCCAGAAACTAGATGTTAACAAGTCAGGAGATTGAAGATGTGACTGCCACAAGAATACAAAAAATGTACTAAATAAATGCATTTTGATTAATAACTGAAAATGTAGGATAATACCCTTGTGATGAAGTTGTTCTTATTTTTTGGTTTTAACTATTTGGTTTTTAACTAAAACTATCAAATATATTTGGAATTGTTGTAATACTTAGTGACTACGCAGCAAAACTGCATACTTATTTCAAAGATATCACTACTACCTTCTGAATTCAAACATGATGGTGTGATGTGGGATCATTGAACTGATAACCCAATGATCATGCCTCCTCTTCTTTTTTCAATTCTAGATAGTAAGTTATTCATGGGATGGGAATCTTTGTCTGCTTTTTGAACTCAAACCTTGACACTGTGAAGTAAGCTGCTATGTTGGTATTCATGATTTGGGAATTGAAACGTTTGCTTTTTCAATCTCCTAAAATTTGAGTTTAATATTTTATTAACTATACTATAGTCATTCCCTTGTCAGTGTAGTGAACAAATATTAAAGAAAAATGACATAGAAAATTTTAGGTCCAAAGGCTCAAGGATATATGTGCACAGGTAGAATAGGGAATTAAAAAAAAATTAAGTCATTTACTTTGCAGAAAATTCATCAGACATTTCTGTGCTATAAAAGAAACATAACTCTACTTAGATTAAGAATAATTCTATGATGATACTTTGTAAATCTTGATCTTTTCACTTGGAAGCAAAACTATTTAAGACAATAATTTACCACTTCACTGTTGTACAGTAATAACATTGTTTCTACAAAAATCACCATTTCAGTAACTGATTCCAGCAGAAATCCACAGACCTAAACATTTTGAGTTACTCATTTTTACCCCTTCACCAAGCATTTATAGACAAGCATTTCTTGAATTTGTTTAAAAGTTCTTCCCGTCCTTGCAGGCTGCCTAGAAGCTTATCAAATCTAGGCTGTTTTGAACTGTTTGTGGGTGGGAGGTAGTAAAATAAGGCCTGGATTCTCATATTTGATGGATTGTTGTGATGGTAAGGAAGACCCAGCTGACCACAGTACAACTACTGGCCTGAGCAGCTGTGAAAAGGCAAGTGCAGTTTTATCAGTTAAAGTATTAGCAGTAGCAGCATAGAAGCATCAGTGTCATTTATGGAAAGAAGTTTGTTTAAATATAGGAAAGAGGCATTGGAAGGATTAAAGAGATGAAGTAAATGCTGGACAGTGAAGGATTAAAAAACTTGTCAAGTGTACTTACCAGTAAGAAAACTGGACAGTGACTTTTAGTGTAAGTAATTTCACAGAGTGAAGGGAAATCTGAGAAAGGAATGGCAAAATCAGTGATTAAAAGTTGAAGACAGACAAATTCAAGTCAGAAGGGAGAAGATATATTTAACAGTAAGGATGATTCATGCAAATTGTTCCAGGGAGTTGTCTAATTACCAAAGTAATTACCTCAATGCAAATGTACCTTTATTGGGCTATGAGGTATGAAAGAACAGATCAAGTGATCTATTGGTCTTTTTTTGACCTTAAACTCTACCAATATATTAGAAAATATGATTGACAACTTTGCTGGTTTTTTGAAGTCTCTTACTTGAGAATCCATAGGAGGCTGTTAAAATGTGGAATAGATTCTTAATCTAGATATATTTCTTAAAAATCCAGGAATGAAAGTATTCTATATATAAATATGATAGTTCATCTTTAAGCCTCAGAACTAGTGATCTGCCAAGATCTAAAGGACAGACCCTACTGCTTGCTACTGTTTCAGAGTCTTTACAAACTCAGGGAAACATCTATATGTTGGTATACATTTTTGTGGAGAATAAGGGGAAAGTACCTATATAAAGCACTACAAAATAATGCAGATTCCACTTTTTTTTGGAAATAATACTAATATACTATACATATACTATACATATACTATACATTAAACTGATGGGAGTTATCAGGGGAATCAGTCAGAAACTGCAAGTGTGACGGAGAAAATATGTCTCCATAAGGGATACGCAAGATTTTTTTTAGGACAACCTGTGGAAAAGATAGTAATTGCAAAATGGATACTTACTCACTGTTTGAAAGGTAACAGGCTTATTTTTACAAAACCTGAAATTAAGCACTAAATGATTAAAGCCATATTTAGTAAAAAAGTTCCTAGCTTAGAAAAGAAAAAGGTTGAAGCAGGCAGTGTTTTTTTCTGGGGAAGGGATGCTGTTGTAGAGATATGCCAAGAAAGAAGGAAACTGTCTTTCCTTAACAGTTGTAGGCAGAATTTGTACCAGCGCCATCATACTAAGACTGAATCACTAGAGGATGTGTTTAAAACAGCTTGGTCTATTCAAGTTCTAGAAGAGCTGATGAACTGCAGTTTCAATTGGGGGGGGAGAGGAGAAAAAAAGAAGAAAAGCAAAACCATAGCAAGTCTGGGGCAAGAGGCCCATATGCTGACTTTTTGAGTAGCCATTTATGTAAYAGCAAAGGTAAGACGCTTTTCCCACTTATTTTTCCCAGTTTCATTACATGCTCATGTGAAAGGAAGGCAGGATGGTACTAAACTGACATCCTGCCCCAACTGCCAGAATGTCTTGTTATGGCTTCAAAATCTAGATTCACACAGCATAAGGCACTGTCTGCTTTACTTGGTAGCATACTAGTAAGGGCTCTCATACAGCCTGTGGGAAACCTGGGCTCAATTCCTTCTTCTGCTTTTGGAAGAGTAGATAATATGAGTAGAAAATATGAATTCTTACCATTTTGTTGGTAAGAAGAAACTCAATTGCCAGACTGTAGGGTATTTTGAAATTGAGAAGTTCTCAGTCTCTTCTGTTAATTCTTTTTCATTTCACATGTCACACTTAAATGTTCTTTGAGTTAGAGCAAAAATAGCTATCTAGTGGCTGGAACACCTGCCTGTAAGATGGAGAACCTGAGTTTTTGGGCCTGTTTGACTTAATGACAGATACAAACAGGGTCTGTGTCAACTTGCTCTCACTCCTCAGTGTTTGAGAGAGCCAGGGTATTGCTCTCACCAGGGCTGCTGCTCAAGGCAGCACCACTGATACCACCAGAGGAGCAACTTGTTGATGACATACAAGGCTGAATCCCTTTCGTGGTATTCAAACTGCAGTTCTGGCCAAAGCAGGTTGCTGGTAAAGTTTCTTTCTTTTGCCAATGTGGATCACACTTTGGACCTCTCTGGGCTCACCCTTTGGTTTGCTGGTGCCAGGTCTGCTCACTAGCTTCCCAGCTCCTGTGTGTCTGCATTGTCCATTCTTTCTCTAGCCTGACTCTTAACCTTTATATATCAGTGGATTTATTCTTCTTTTCCTGCCTATGTTACCCTGTCTTCCTCAGAATGACCTGGCTTTGTTTCTAACTGTGATTGTTATTTGCTGCACAAGTCTCCAGGAAACCAGCAGGTACTAAAATTCCTGTTACTGTATTTGTTATACAGATCCCACATGTTGATGGAAAGATCTACGGGTAATTGCAAAGACCATAACTCCAAGTTATTGAGGTCGATCTCACTTTTTTTTTTTTTTTGAAGTAATCATCAATTCCTAGCATGTAAAAAAGTTATTATGAGAATTCTGGACAGTCTAATAAAGTATTCCTGTTTTATCTTTCTTTTTATGCAGATATCAAATTGCAGATCTTTGTCAGAAATGAGTTATCTCAGCAGGGTGCAGAATAATAATTATTTGTGCCAGGACTGCGGTGACAGACATTACTCATAACAACTCAAATTAATCATAAGGCATATGATTGATGATGAGTACATAAAATTGTGTGGTGTGGACACAGGAGGACTGTGGTTATTGTTAAACATGTCTTTGATCCAAAATCAGAGGTGATTTTTCTGAGAGCGCTCAAATCATCTGGCTATTTTACTTAGTCATTAATATGGACCCACATAACAAATAAAGGCAATCAGAGGCACTTCAGTTGCCACTGGCAACTTTAAAAATCTCTGAAAGAAGAGGCTATAAACATTAGTGCTTCACCATAGAATATTGTCACAGAAACATGCCAAGCATGCCAACATAACATTATGTGCTTAGAGCTGGTATGCTTTCTGGGGTTAAAACAGGTGAAGTCTCAACTCAAAGAGAAACTTAAAAAGCCTTTAAGATTATTTTGATTTGGTAGAGAAAGGATTTGACTTAACCACTTTTGGGGTTTTGTTTGCTTAATCACATGCTTTTAACTAATAATGAAGGGTCAGCCTGATGCCTAGGCTTATCTGGCTTATCGGTGTACTAGAAATAAGTATATAAATAGGTCTCCACATGGCCTCCAAAGATTTTGAATCTGCCACAGGGTGGAGAATAGAATCTCTTCACTTAGAGCTCCTTTCTTTTTTATGTCCCCTACACACATGAACAGGGTGTGAATGTAATCTTGGCTCTGGCCCCTCAACATGGCAGCTAGCTGAGCTGAGCTGGCAGGGATGGTAAATAGTCTATACTGTACATTTGCAGGTTACTTTCTTTCTGGAGCAAGTAGGGAGCTGAGCCTGAGGCAGGAATTGGAACTCTCTGAGTCACAGTTTCTTCCACAGGCTGCTCTGGAGGGACTATAACTACTCGTTGTCCCAGACATGGGCAATTGAGCACAGGCTCAATTTGGCCCTCAATAAAGAAGAAATCATGAGCCGGAGAAAAATTGTTTCATTTCATGAATCAATTTTCTCATAAGAAGACACAGCACATCTACAGAATTTCTACAAACAGCATAGAGGAGAGATGTATATTATCAGTGATGAGAGGAAATGGCTGAATTGCTTATTGGGAAAAAAATTAGTTTCCTTGATGACTCATTATTTCAAAAATTGCCTGTTAAGTTAATAGGCAGTCTTTATTATTATTACCATTTGTTATTTCTATTACAGTAGCACTCAGGGGCTGCAGTCAAAAACTGGGGTCTTACTGTGGTAAACACTATGTACAAATAAAATCTTCTGACGGTCTCTGCCCCAAGAAGCTTACTGTTTGGAATCCTGAGACTGCAAAAACTTGGGCATATATTTCACTTCAAGTCTCTAGGTAAGTAACTCAAAATCATTTCTAGTGATGTTAAACAATAAAGAGCTTTCTGCAAATAAGCTGATGAAAAAATTTGCTTTTTTTCTGAGGAAATTTTCTGTATCAGAGGAAATAGCTTGAAATGGTAGAGCCATTCAAAAGAGTCCAAATTTATGTCTGTCTTTAGCAGACAGTGGCATAAGGAAGTGCATGATGAATTCTGTTGAAGAAATTCGGACAACTGGTAAAAGTATTGACCCTGACGAATTTGATTAGTTCCAACCCTTCAAGGGATGCTCAGATGGACAGATTTTAAAATAATCATTTTAGGCTGATAAAACTTGTACAGTCAGTATATATATCCATAAGATAAATATTTGTCAAAAAATAAATGTTTTAGCACTATCACATTAAAATCTTAGTATTATAAGAAGCCATTCAGTATTGGGACCAGTAGAGAAATAATTTACCAACCATTAGCTCTATGAAACAAAGAGAGTATAAGTTCTTAAAAAGTTGATATTTTAATAGATGCTGAATAATAAGCAAATCATTAGGTACTGTGTCATGATGCCTTTACAGCTTTGCATGTATTTTTAGTAACAACTATATCTCCTTAACTCCCACCTCCACATCTTGTCCATTATTTTTTCTTAATTTGGCAACTCTAATTGACGATAATTTCAGAGTCACTGTATCTTAAAGTAATTCATATCACATTCACCTAGCAGTATGAGCTGCCCACTCCCTGAATTTCAATGGAGGTTTTCAAAGAGAAGAACATTTTGTTAGGAGTGTATTCACCACTTAATTTAGTGTGCTCAAAAATTATTTTTATAATATATAAAAATAACAGTACATCAGTTTCAAAACAGTCTATTGGCAAAAGTGGAACCACAATTACTTGCATCAGGCCTGAATTTGACATTGTACTTTGATATTAATCTAATTTATATACACTTGATGTCTGGTAGTTTGTTTCTCAAAAATGTAGATTTAAAAAGCACAGAGGCAGAAATTATTCAGTATTTTACTTTAAGAAGGAAATGTTTTTACACCTGGTTCTTATTCCTGCACAGTACACTAGCAAAGCTTATGTTGTGGAGTTTTGTAAGCACAAGCCAGGAAAGGCCCTAAACATTGATGATTTAGATATTTCCCTTCTAGACTTTAGTTGAACTTTTCATTAATATTTTAATTCCAGAATATCACTTTCTCTTGGTTTTACTTGAAGGCCACTGATCCTTCCAGTCAATTGTACACTGTATTATTTTTTTCAATTGTGTTTTCTTATTGAAATGTAGTTTATTTACATGCTTAACTGACCTCTCCCATAAAATTCATTGCAATGCAATATGGTGTGTGTCACCAATCTGTCCAAAGTAATACAAGAGATTTCAGATAAGGCTGAAAATAGAATCTTACAACATTTTAAGCATTTCATCCCAGTGTCTTATATGTGCGAATGTCTTCTCCAGCTTATCTTTTTCATAAAAGCTCTTATATGATATTGCCATAAACAGGGCACTGAAAATGCTCATGAATTAGCTCAGAAAATAAGAATTAGTTCTGTTCCATGGTGTTGCTCCGGTATGCATTAGTTGTACATTTTGTAGTTATGTTACAACATCAAGGCATAGCGATGGTCAGTTTGATGGCCTTATTCCTTGATGCCATTTACTGAGGGGCAACCAAATCATTTTGATATGCCTTTCGGAAAACTGTCTTTCAGGATTTTTCCAAAAGCTCTCCCTCTCCCAACCATGTATTGTTGACTGTCTATCTGTACTTCTCAATTAATTCTGAAGAATGTCATTGTGTCTGGGAAGTGAAGTAATCAGGTAACATTCATAATCACTGGGCCACGTAATCTGATTATGAATGTTTACCTTAAGATTCTGCTATACAGGACAATCAAAGCAGTGGGAAGGACACACAGAGAAAAATTCCAAAATGAGCTTTCTGAAGTTTATCCTCCTGAAATGAATATCCCTAACTGCCAACCACATTTTCAGTAACAGAGATTGAATTCATAACAGATACCCTCCTGTGCTTTGCAATAAGGCTTTCCTTTTAATTTGACATGTTAGGTAGTAATTCTTGTATTCCTACTTGATATTGTCCACTCAAGCTTTCTCAAATTGATCATATCATCAGATGTGAGACTGACACGAGGAGGAATCAAAGTATTTTGGAAGCAATTTGTTGAATAAAGGTTTTGGATGGGTGTGTACTGGTGAGGCAATGTGCTCTTTGAAGTACTAAGGTTGCCCTATGCTGCACAGCAGCAGCAGCAGAATGTTAGATTAATGGATGCCTTCCTTATGTTTGATAGGCACCGCACAGACAAGTGTGGGCCTCAGGATGGTGCAGCCCATAGAAGAGGGGTGCTCCCCAAGAATTTAGGAAACCCAGGTGTGCCACGGCCAGAGTGACCACACTGTGGGGTTGCTGTAGCCCTCCAATGACCCCATGAGTGCTGCACAAACCTAGTCAGCAAAGGGGAAGTGACACCGCAGACTCACACCGTAAGCATCTAGGAACTGTGGAATTTTGCACTGGCTTTTCTGTTGAGCATGTGTGCTGTTATTTGTTGAACATCTGTATTGATATCCGTTGATATGTGTAGTGTTATTTGTTGAACATGCGTACTGTTCTCTGAGGCTATCTGTTCTGTTGTGTAACTGGCACTGTTCGAATGGATAACAAACTAAGCCCAGGAAGGATAAAAGAAAGTAAGCCACATACCTCTGTGTGGACTTGGACTCACTGTCAGCTGGCCTGCGAACCTGACAATCCACCCATCAGTGGGAATGCGCCTGATGCCAGCTGCCAGGGAGAACATGAATCGCCTTGGCACAGCTTGAGCATGGTGAGAACAATCTGGGGAAAACCATACTGGAGGGGTGGCCCATAAGCACAAGGAAAGGGTGAGAACAGTCATTGTACCATGCATCCGTGGCTTAACTGTAGAGCTCTGATATGTATTCTATTTTTATTTCTGTTATATTTCTAGTTTTAATATACTTTTTAGCTTTGTTATACTTGTAGATTGTCTGGCGTTGTTTAGTGTTGTGCAGTGTCCATCGTATGTGTAGAACTGCTTAGGTCTAATAAATGCAATACCAGACAAATGATGATCTCTCGATTTCAGCATGACCAATCCCAGAATCTGAAAGAATCCCGGATGCCCCTCTATTGGCACTTCACAGTGTTCACAATGGCTCTTTAAGAGAGTAAGACTAGGGAGAATTTTGGAAAGAAGTAAAAATGAGAGTTCAGAGAGACTGAGAAACAGAAAGAGACCTAAGGACCTCAGAAAAGCCACAGACTAGATAGATATGGATTGTGTTGAGATAAAGAGCCTAAAAAAGATATGGAAGTCTAGCAAAACGTATTTAGAGAACTTGAAGAAGTTCTAAAGATTAATCTGCATGCATGACAAGTAGTATATCTATGTGTRGGTCACTTCATATCTTAAAAATAGCTTGAAATGAGCAGATCTTTTTAATGAAAAACCATGTGCACACAAATAATACCAAGAACTCTAGAATGAGAAGAAGCTATTAGGATTTATAGGCTAGGGCTTCCTGTATCTACTGATATCAGTAATGATTCAGTCACCCTCTTACACATACCCAATTTACAAGGTTCTATTTTTGTGCACAGAACCTTGACTGTGTTCTTACAGGGTATGGATGATTCAAGCGAGTGCACATCTCCCCACCAGCAAGGGAAGGCAAAATGGGTGGGAGAGAGGAAGGAAGGGAAGGGAAAGCACCATCATTCATTCCTGAATTCACTGAATAGCATGCAGGACAAGAAAGAAGCAGAAAAGGAATGGTGGTTCTGCAATGTGAGTGCAAACCCAGTAAATTCTGGGACCAGCGCTTGGCATGCTGCATGGCACTCTGAGACTTGCTAGATTTACCAGTATGACCCTTCCCCACTCCTCCTCCATACCTATTCCTATCTCCTACAAAATCTGTATGTCCCCTGACTGCCCTGGCTACGCTTTCTGGCTAGTTACATGATCCAAAAGTGTCAGGGAAGCTGGAGTTACTTGAAAGCCTACATACAGTAGAACAAAGGATTTGTAAATTATGTAGCAGCTATTGTGACCCATACATAACTGCAGTCTCTCCTGAGAAACACCCTGTAACTCAAAGACAGTCTGGATCAAGCCTAGATGCCTGGCAAGTCTAAATTCAGTTTATCGTTCTCTGGTTATTGCAAAAAATCTCGCAGCCATTCCTTTCCATTAAAACGCTGATGATTGCTTCAAGATTGCCTCTTTCTTCTTGGGAAGAGATAGTGCAGTCCAGCTGAATATAACTCAGTCTTCATTTGTTTGGGATCACTTCATGTTTTTCTTCTCTGATGGCTGATTTCTTAATGCCTGCAAATATGGTTCTCTCATGGAGACTTCCTTAATAATATTTTTTCTTTATTTTTTTTGCAGGCACATAGCAGCTCTGGAAGAGTGGTTTCTTGTGGGATATAACCTTTGCCATTCAGTAGTCTGAAGTTTCCATTGCTGACTTCTTTTCTTCACCATTCATTGCTTTTAGTTTCCATGAAGTAAACTTCTATGAGCTGCCTCAATTTCTATTAAGTATAATACAGTATAGTACAGTGTTGAATCTGACATTTGATTAGGGATCCCACTGTAAATTATTACATTTTATGAATTGTTGATAGTATGAAAGCAGGACCTTAAGTGTTACAAAAAATCAGGGGAACCATCTTAAAGGACAGGTGTCTTTCCTATAAAATTTTTTGGACAAGTCTCCTTTTTGGGTTAATGATTTGTAATAATATTTTATAGTTGCAACAGTAACAGTGAGTCATGAGGGCAGAGAGGCTGGATCATCCAGGGGAGGTGTGGGTGGCTGGACATGTAAACAAAATTTTAAATAGAAATCCCAGTGATAAACTTGATATGTCATGCATCTCTAACTTTAGGAAAAAAAATGAAACATGATCGAAGAAGCAAAATTCCCAGCCTTTTAAAGGTTTAACAAGATAGAAGAACTTCTGTTTCTCACTATTTGTGTGGGACCCCCCCCCAAAAAAAATATTGCATATGTTCACCAGAAATGCTAAGATGATGCTAACATTGTATAAACAGTGGACTGATGCATCTTGATCTTCTCATAAGGGGCCCAAATACTATAATTTTCTATTATTAGGTCTCCCACCTAGACATCTCTGCAGCTAGTTATGTGCTTAGGTTTTGTAACCATGTCTGCTCATTGATTGGGAGATATTGGGTTTTCCTTCTTTTCTTTATTTTTTTTTAAACACTGGTTGCTTTTGAAAGAGGCAGATGGATTTTAAATTGGAACTTGAATTTTTTAACTCTTTTGTTGGTATAAGGCCTTGCTGAATTCTAGGTGATTTCTCTATATCATATTCTTCAGCTTTTTTATTTTTAGTTAGGTACTGTTAACCTTCCAGTGATGGCATCTGTGTGTTTTAGATTGACAAAAGATTGTGCCTTCTGCTTGTTATCTTCACTTTGTACCCTGATACTTTTCTCATTTGTCTCCTTATATTCAAATAGCACTGGTAATTTTTCTTTTGATTAATGTATTTTTAGAATAGCCACTCTCTAATTCCTTTTTTATCATACTCATATTCTTAATTTGGAGTTGCAGGTAAAAGACAAGATAGGCAGAGAAGTCTGATTCAAAACTGAGGACTGCAACTTTATTTGTGCCATATGTAACTATAAGTAATGGTAATTATGTAAGTTGTGTCAAGAGCATGGATACAGACTTCATAGCTTATAATCATGGTTGAGGTTGTGTGGGGAAAGATTAAGACGACATATTTTACACGGCTACGGGAGACTTATTTTCTCTCCTTCTACTAAAAGCCCCACACTCTGCCCACTGATGTCCTCTGACCTGGTTGATTTTCTTATCACTAAGGTCATTCGGCCTTCTACCAGCTTCTTCACCTCTCGGGTCTGGCCACTGATTGCATGGGATCTCTTTCCTTAGGTACACTTCTTTGGGTCTCCCACCTCCTTAAAACTTACCTGGTCTGGTGCTGAATTTAATCCTACCATAACAGCTTTAACAAGATACTTTGTATTGCCTCACATCTAGTCCATTGCCCTCACCAAGTCAGTTATCTCAAAATTCAGCTTACTTTGCTATTTAAAACTTCCTAGTTAAACAGAAGGTTTTTACTTTTGCCTTAGAAAACGTATTAGGCCACAGAAAATGTCCAGCACCCCTTTGAGTGATTTTTTTTAATTACTAGTGTTTCATTTTCCAAGATCATTATTATTGGATACAAGGGAGCTGGGGACTCAAATTCTATTTCTGTGCATGAATAAGAGGTGGTTTCTTTACCCTCTGCCTGTTAAGAAATTTCTGATGATCTGGAATGAACCTCACCTTCATGAACACTTAAGCAACCAAAGTTAGACACTGAGGTTTGTTTAGGACCATTTAAAGTGAGTCTCAGCTACTTGTGATAATTTCATGTTCGTGACGCCCAGTACTGATAGAAGAACTAGCTCACTTGCCCCTTTTATCTCACTGACCATGCTCAGAAAGTCTGCATGAAACAAAGAAAATTCCCAGTGAAACTGCAAATAGCTGGTACTGACTCCAACATCCAGAGCAACACTTTATGTACTATTCAGACCAGACTTTACTGTCCTCCTTTTCCTTTCAACCTGGAATAAAGATACTGAATCATGGGAGCCTGGGCTTATTGAAACTCCAGCTGAGCCTCTTTCTTGCCAAGTTGAAACCTCACCTGGGATTCTTAAAGAAAGGCCAAGCAGCAATGGTGATGCCTGTGGGTCCTATTTAACCCTGCAGTCAAACAGCATGTGCTTCATTTTTCCTGTATTTAGGGGCTGAGGTTTTTTTTTTAAAAGGACTTGATTTTGAAAGTGTATCTTACCATATCTTATTAACCTTTAGAGTACAATCCTTTCTGCTTTCTCAGAGGTTGCTCCTGCTACTTTCTACTTCATTTTATTTGGCATTTCTAAATATTAGGACCAGAAATAGAAGAATCCTGTGTGCAAGAACTAGTTTTAAAATCAGGTTGAAAACAAAAGAAAGGTAAGATAGAGATCTTTTGGTTCACAGTATCTTTCAGATTTTGTGCTCCAAAAGCTTTCTGAATTTCCCTATCCTCATATTTTCTTGCAGGTGCATAGCATACAAATTTACCTATGCCAAAGATTAGAATTCAAACTACCATAAAAGAGAATGAGGTATCCGGTCTCGTTAGTCTGCAAGTACTATTGCTCAAGCAGAGATGGTCAGTTTTGAGACCAAAGTTAGCAGAACTCTGCTCTGATGTTGATACTGAAGCACAGTGACATGATTGTTCATTCTCAGAGACCTTTCTCTTTCTCTCTCTTGCAATGGAAAAATATCATCTTTTGATTACAGCTAAAAATTACAAATATCTAATGAGTTGGTCTTACAGGATATCATGACAYTGGCTTTTAAAAGTTTTATTTAGTCCTGATCTTTTTGCGTAAGTCTGTGAAATACCTGGTTTTCTTGGGCTGATATTCGTCTCATCCCTATCAGTTTTGTGTTGACATTGTTTACAGCTGTGTTAGTGCTGATTTACAATAGCGTTATCAAGAGGAGAATTAGGTCTCTTCAGTTTCTAAGAGATTTTTCTCCTCCTACCAGAACAAAACATTCACAGACACAGTAGCACATAATTTTAATTAATTTAATGAAATGGGCAAGACTCTCATTAGCTGGTGTAGCTCCTGTGGAGTCAATAAAAGTAGATCTTAATTTGATGTAATTTGGTCTAGCTCCACTCAAACCGATAGAGCTATCCTAGTTTATATCAGCTGAGAATTTAGCCCAATATTCTGGCACAAATAAATACTATTAGTTTGTAACCAGTTTTATTTTTAGGTTGCTGTTCAATCTCTTTTAGGTTGCTCAGAAGTTTCTACCTATTGAATCTATCCACTTTGCTTGCGGAGAGTCTGTTCCTCAAAAAATGTCTAAGGCAGGGCCCCAGCCCACACACAAGCACAAGCGAGACAGAAGGAGAAGGAGTGAAAACACGAAGTCAGTGGAGCAGTGCCAAATTTCACTACTTGAGGATCTGCTCAGAAAAATTTTCAGGTTTCCTTCAGTCTTGCTAATGCTGGTGTGTAGCTTGAGTCTTTGGTTTGAGTCCTTTGGGAAATACACTAGCAATAAGAATAGAAAAGCAATTTAGGTGGCATCTTTTGATCATCATTGCTGTCAGTCAAGCTAGGGCATGGCATTAACATATGCTCTTCAGAGGAAAAACTAATCCTCCATTTGGTAACATACTAGAATAGTTAATATTACAAAAACGAGACTGAAAACTTGAACTTTTTAATTGGAAGCTTGTAGAAGAGCTGGTGAAAAATTTTTATTTAATGTTCTTTTTTGTTGGAAAACTGATTCACTGAAACAAGAAACTATTGATAAGTAAAGCTTTTTAAAATGCATTTTTCATTCTCAGGTTTTTGGAATAAGTCTGATATTATTGAAATGCTCTGCATTAATCTTTTTAAATGAAAATCTCATTTCGAATTCAAAAACTGTTTTATTTATAATTTTAAGATAAATGTAGTAAGAAGAGAAAACAAGATGAAATACAAATAAAACAATCAACCACTCCAATGGACTCATGCTGAGTTTGTTTTCAGTTCTTTGTTTTCAGATGTTCTCAAGACTTTGACTTTTCGCCCTGAATCAGACAGAGACATTTTCTCTGAATCCCAGCTTTTTTTCCAAAAATAAGGGGAAAAATTGGTGTCCACTTCTAATTAGTTTATTTAAAAATTTTGAAGCTGAAAAGGACAGTTATAACCTCTATAGTCTAATGACCTAGATAACAGAGATTGGAGACACCAGGATGAAAAAAATATATATTTTAGAAATATTTTTCCAACAATTAAAAACTTCTGATAATGATCTGTCTGTATTAAGCTCAAAGCATTTTTAAAAAGTGGTTTCTTTCTGATCACATTTGCATTGAGCAATGATGTGAAATATGACATATATGACTCAGCCAAACCATATATAGCATATATACTTTATTGTTTCAATAACAAGAAAACTGCAAGAAAGACATTACTGGATTTATTTGAGATTCTCTTTCAGGCATAGGTTCTACAGAACCATTTTGGCCACCTCCAGTGTTTAGAAATTGAGAGCAGATACTTTTCAGATTAACAAATAAGAGCATAAATGATCCAGTCTTTGGAAGTTTAGCTTAATAAATTGAGATTGGTAAAACTGTTTTTAGTCAGAGTCAATAATTATCAGAACAAATTAGTGAGGGAGTAAACTGCAATCTGTGATCTCAAAAACAGGATAGCATAATTCTTTGGAAGATATGCCTTAGGTAGAAATAACTGAGCGAGGCATAATGGGCTGCACTCTGGAGGAAATCCAATAGGGCAGTCAGAGCAGTCCCTTCTGGGTTTAAATTCTGAGAAGCTGCGAGTCACATTTGATTCCTCCTCAAATGATAGTTCTTGTATCTCACAGTTAGAGAGTCTTGTGTTATACTATTTCCATGGCAGAATAAAATCTAAAGTGTCGCATGACACATACTAAACAGAATGTGTTAAGATGCCTGTCTTAGTTACCCAGAAAAAAATCTGGAGTAACTCAAGAATTTGGCTCATTGATTTTAGACTTTACACTTAGCAAAATGTAAAGGCAAGTGTAACTGAAGAAGTATCAAAGTCAGTTGGAGTTAATCTGTTTTAGGTAAACTGATACAATGTTGTTAAATCATGTTTATAAAAAAAACACAAAGGGCTCAAGAAAATTGGTAAAGAGATCTCAAAACATGCTTTTTTTAATGAGTCAGAAGAAGAGCTGTCCTTTCTAAATATTCTGTTACTTCCAACTGCCTAGCTTTCTGCCTACTGACGTGATGCAGAGATTTGGCAGAACATAAATATTTTTTAAAGCTTACTCATTAACACCTTGGGCCCATCCATCAGCATGATTGACATCAGGAGACAAAGCAATTTTTTTTTCTAGGACACAACATGTACGAAAGGCTTTCTGTGGGCTAATGTAGCACACCTGACAGATGTGTGAGTCATTTGACACAATGGGTGGTATTCATGAACACTCTACTGCCTTGCAATCAACTTGCTACAGCATTCCTCCTTATTTTCTGAATCCCTCTTTCTTCAAAATAAAAGGAATTTAGGAATAACTACACAGAATTCAAAGCAAAATCATTTATATTCTCCATCCCTGAGATACTACTTATAATGATGTTCATGACATTATCTGAAATGTTATTAGGAAAATAATAAGGACTTCCTGAACTGTGTCTAAGAGATAGGCTTCATGTGTTCTGTGCCATGCTCTTTGTATTACTGCACTAAATGAATCTAGTAAAGACTAATTGGCATGAGTGAGTAACATAGCAGTGCAATAAAGATAACTTGTCACCTTTTGTTCATCTGCTCAATATTGTCTTTAAATGGTAATAGGCTTCATTAAATCCTGGTGTATTACATTGGAGATTCAGCAGACAGTATATGTAAAAGACATAGAATTACAGTGGGCTTTAAAGTAATATTACCTTTTTGGGGGGGAGGAGGGGACAACAACAACAACAACAACAACAACAACAAAATCCCAAAGAAAATATCCCTTTGTTGAAAAACTGCTCTATGAGAAAAAAGGCACCTGAATGTGGAATCTTTCAAAATCGAACTCAGTCGCCTTTTAAATGTTCTAAAAGTCTTTTGCCAAATGTTTCAGATGGTATCTCTGTCAATCTGCAGTAACAAGGGCAGCTGTATTCTGTGGCTTGCCCTGTGTGCTCAGATTGTGCAAGTCAGCCTGATCCATACTCATGTTTATCATTTGTGTCAAGCTCTGCTTCCCCTCTTCCATCATGTGCATTCTGCATTTTGTCTGTAGTGCTTGAATCTGTATGTCAGTATTAACTAGGTTTCTGAGACCATTTGGAATGGAGATATCCCTTGAACTGATTTGCAGTCTATTCTGGTTCAATTTGTCTTTGTAAGTCCAACAGTGGACAGTTTTTCTTACTTAGTAGCTTTGAGGAGATCAAGCATTTGCCTTTTTGTGTTGGTTACAAACCCATTTCCTTCTAGGCATTCAATCTAAGCACTGGGTATGCCTAGCCACAGTTTATTTTGAGGGACAGCAGTTTCCTCTCCTGTGCTGGCTGATGAAACTCTGTCTGGACAATCAGTATGTGGCTGCCCAGAGCACTCATTTGTATTAGTAGCAATTGAGGAATGGGAATGAGGACTTTATCTGAAAGACTGAAGACCAGAGGACACTCCGAATTATTTAGCTATCAGTCTTGCAAAACACTGGACTGGTGACTTGCACCTGCTGTGTTTTCAGAAGGCTCTTGGAGTGGAATCTGGATTGATGAACTATTTAGTCAGCTTGCAAAAGCAGAAAGCTTCCCTACAGGTGATATGACTACAAAGTCCAAGGAAGCTATGGAAATTTGGTATAACATCTGTTATCAAGTAATAATATTCACAAATAAAAAAGCATAAGAAGAAAGGCACAAAAACATTGCGTTATTTAGCACAAACAATTTTCAAATAAAGGCAAACAAAGTCAAAAGTGCAAAATAGTGCTACAGTGGAATGAAATATAAAATTACTTAAATAGGAGAGAAGGTGGCAGACAACATCAGTGGTCATGATATCTGTCTCCTCATTTGCCCTCTTGTTCTTCTTTCCCTTTCTAACTCTCCTTGTAGGTGCAGAATAACCCAGGCATGGAATGAGAGGCGACTGCCTAGATCTTTAAGATATCTAAGCTGTTGAAGTCCCAGTTCCATCACCTATAATGTCTGCAGGTTGAATGGCTTTCCAGAAACAGCTTGAGAAGTGACATAGACAGATCCTGATACTTGATTTGGAACTTAGGGAAGCTCCAATGCAATGAGAGGCAAGTGAACTTGGTCCCCAAGGGGGCTGTGCAATGATTCTTGTGAGCTTCTCCACTGGAATCAGCACATGCTCTTGTTCCTGCAAAAAGGCCTTTGGACTTTAGATCTGCTTGTTAGCATTACAAAAATTTCAGTCCCCAGTTCCACGGTGTTGCTTTCCACTGGATCTCTCCAGGTTTTGCTGCTTCCCCCCATTCCTTCCACGTCAGTAGGTTTTTCTGCACCAGCTCTTCCCACAGTCACAATGGCACAGGGAATTCCATGCTTCTTTCTTTCTCTTCAGCATTTCAAGCTCAAGTTGTAGTGCTCTCTTTTTTTGTTCTTATTTGCAGGACAGCTGCTTTCAGAACTCTGAATGTCTGCAATGGGAAATAAACACACTCCCTGCAATGTTTCTATTTCTTGGTGTCTCATAAATGTATGTGCAGGAGCTTTTTGGGAGCCAGGGAACTATTTAAACAAATTAGGGGGTCAGTTACAGAGATTATGTGCCAAAATCTCACCTAGAACTAAACTGAACAAACAATTAGGATTCTGACTGTGGCGGATTAAAGCAGGGACTCAGGRGGGTTTGTGTCCTGAGACATTTATTGTTTGTATCTGAGCATATTTATACTAAGAAGTTAGCTGCTTCAGTGGTTTCACAGACACACTTTGCTAAGCCAGTCATCATGCAGATTATGTCACAGGTAGCCAATCATTACACCGATCACGCACGCAGCGGTCATGTCTTGTACTTTGCTACTTGCTTCCTAGTTGGAGAAAAGCTGTCTTGTTCTTAACCTTGGTTCCCACTGGCTTCTGCTGGTTTATCTGTACTTTCTCAGGATGTATCATTCCCAGCTGCACCAGTGTCCTTGCGTATGTTTGTCTGAGGCTCCTGTTGCTTGCTACTTCCAACTTTCCACCAGTTTAACCCTGTCATGACCCTCCACATCTGACTGCGTGAAAAATCAGCTAATGGAGGTAAATGGGAGCTGTCACAACTCATAGTGACAATAGTTCTAGTGCTTGGTATGGCACTAGCGTTGATTCTGTCACACATCATGTTTTTCTTTGCCTGTTTTCAAGATTCAGTTCTTGTCTGGTTGCATAAAGAGGGCACATCCCTTTCAAGAAACAAACAAAAGAAGAGTTGCCAGGGCATTTCAAAAGAAAACAGCCCCTAAAAATTTGAATGATTCCAGGTAACATTGCTGGCTCCTCTGCATTTCCTTCAAGCAGGATGCTACTAACCATGGAACATTGTCCTCTATGCTGGGGCTGACAACAGCAGTGGTATTAGGAGCGCAGTGTTTCTTAGCTTGCTTCAAATCACATTCATTATGGTTTTGTTCACAAAGCTGTGGGATAACCTTTTTAGAGATTAGTGTGTGGGAAAGAACAGAGTAAGAGGGATCAGCTGTGACTGAGTTTGATTCAGTTAGAGGTGGGGAAGCATTGGCTGAATCATGAATCTACTTAAACAGTAGAGGTTGGACTTTTAGCAGTGAAACTAGGCCTTTAAAGCCTGATGTTGTTTTTGGCAGACATCTTCCTCCTCCCCATCTTATTTACACTCTCTGTTCATGTCGGCTTCTCTTTGCAGCCTGTTATTTGCAGAGCAGAGCTTCTTTGCACTTCCTTTTGCCAGTCTCCAGCTGATCATGAGCCACAGAACWGTCACCCAGAAATCTGTCGCCACTGGAATGGTGCACGAGAAGAGGGATACAGAGCTTGGATTGAAGACCCTGTACGACAGGCTGTAGAAGAGGCTGAGTCAGACCATTGCTCAAAAGGCCATTACAGCTTTCAGTTGCTGATCTGCTTGCCATGTGTGATTGTGCATTGCTGTTAAAATGGCATATTGGCCCTAATCCTGAAAAGCTTTCAGACGTGTATGCATTCAGTGAGATAAAGGATTACAGGGAGATGTCTATGTGTTGAATGATTTCCTATAAGGATGTCATATTGGTAAAAAAAAGGGTAGGTGCAGTGATCTAGAAGTATTTTGTAATACAAAAGTGCAGCTGAGCTGTGTGGGCTAGAACATAAATGCACATATATGTGATTGGCAAATATATATAGCACATCTCTGCAACTGAATGACATTACTACAGGAATAATAAGACCCAGAAATAGCACAGTCAACAAATTTAGCCTGCTATTTTTGTGTCTTTCATTTGTGAACTGCCAAGTAGATTGTTAATCCTCAAATTTATCTTTGAAAATCATCTACAAATAACTTCTCTGTGAAACTCATTTGCCAGCGTGCCTTACATGATCGCCTTTCTATTGATCCACTGTGAATGCATGTTTGTTCTATTCCTTAAACTACCAAGACTACTTCTTTATCTCACGTGTAGCAGTTTGTGCTTTCAACTCTCAAATTCTTGGTTCACCCAGTATTGTGACCACTGTGCAAAATTCTCAGAAACATAACAATTTTCATTCTGCATGTGACTGAGAGTTTGATATTAAATTTCATACAATATCACACATTTTGCACTGGACCTGTGCTCCTCTTGCTGTCCTTGTCTGTGTGAATCAAGTATGCCAGTGATAGACTTGCTCAGCTGCAGTACCTAAACTACACATATATAAATGAATTACGTATACATGTGTCTGTGTGTATGTACGTGTGTATGTGTATATATATATATATAGACTTACTGTCAGCAACAACAACATTTTTTAACAGATTGTCAGTTCTTTCCTGCAACTAATCCAAAGCATAAATACTAACATTGTCTTGTAGAGCCTGTATATATATATATATTTGTTCAAAAGATTTTAGCAAAAAAGAGGGAATTTCCAATTCAGAAATTTCCAAGAGAATGTCTCTTTTATAGTTGTTTATTTTTAGTATTTGGTTGGGCTAAAGTGGTGTTTCCTGGGGAAGAGAGGCCAGTGCTGTTTATCTTGTCAATGCTCTACCACTAGCTGATGCAATATATATGTTACAGACCACGTGTTCTCCATCGCAGCCGTGTGATCGTACAGCTGATTAGCTCAAGGCTGCCCTCCCACACTGATTCCAGTGTGTCCTTCTCATTAGCAGTTATGTGCATCTCAGTGCTCGTTGTCTGAGGAATTTAAAACTCTCTGAGACACTACATACTCCTGGTGCTCAGGGATGAGTAATTTTAAATACACCAGGGTTCATTGCTTAGGCAATACACAGGGAAGTTCTGATCTTCCCATTTTTTTCCCTATGAATACTTGAATGCTTTATCAAAGCCTCTAGCTCCTTCTGTTTTATCATTTCCTCAAAGACAGACAACTTTTTTCCTGGTGACTACTCTTGAATGAGCATGGCTTTTGGGCAGCAAAAGAGCCACCTTGGCAAGTCACTGAGTCAGTTTTTGTGTAGGTCATTAGTAGACTAGGTACCTCCTGAGGAACTGGAAACCTACTGGCTTGTCAGCTGCACTGTCAGTTCATATAAGCAGGTGCCATGATTTTTCTCCCAGTTTTCATTCACGTGAAGGTTTAACAACATTTTCTGATGAAAACGATGCCTTGAAAAAAGCAAGCTTACATGATGCTGGCAAGTACAACATGAGCTTAATTCATTCCCACCAGCCAGAAGTTACTGGCCTCTGGTGCAGGGAATTAACCGGGGCAAATGCACTCCCTCACCTTATCTACATCTTTGTAACCTGATGCTTGAACCCAGTTGGTCTTGCACCTCTTTTCCATCAAGAACTATATTCCTTGGAGTAAGTTTGGACTTGAGGCATTCTCCACTGCAGAAGGGCTAAACCGGAAGAAATTATACTGAATCCTACAGGCCTGAGCCTTGTCCTGACTCACCCATGGCTACTCTGTTTGCATACGAGTGTGTAGTGCTCAGAAACATACCCACTGAAGGGACAAACTACAGGGAAGCCTGAGATGATGGAATCAGCAATGGCTGCATCTTGGAGACATATCACATGGTATATTAAACATCCTCCAGTCCACACGGAAAGTGACCTTACTATGTTATCCTTACCCCTAAGTAACTACCTAGCATTCAAGGTGTGACTCTCTGTCTTGTTCAAGGCCTGGGTGTCCTTGCTGATCCATTACAAGATCATAGGCACAAGGTGGTTACATGTTACTGGCATTTAATCCTGATCTTAGCTTGTTTTATGGGTTTAAAAGAAAAAAAAAACTCTWTTTTTTTTGAAAAAAGACATTACTATTGGTATTAAATAAAATGTAATTTGACTTTTCAGATAAACATTGAGGCTAAAAATTTCAAGCAGCTTTTCTAATTATTGTAAAAATAGCTTTACCATAGTAGACATCCTCATTTTTTGCTCTGGAAGATACACATAAGCTATCTTCATTAGAAGAACACTGGACGTGAACAAGCAATGTTGGATAATACGAGCATCTCATCATCAAAGACAAAAGAAACTCTTTTTTGACTACACAAACAGGTATTTTTAATCTACATGTACATTACAGCTTAGCAGATGTTGGTTTCATGTACATAAAAGTGAAAACCTTGCATTTTCTTAGATCAGAACACCACAATAGATTTATAAGACTACAACATACCTCAAATACATGAAAAAGGAAAATGGAATAGGGTTAATCAGAGAGGGGGACCCTCCCCGGAAGTCTAGAATCATGTCTTATGTATATATAGCATGTATGTAAATATCGATATATACACATATGTGTAAAGCTTCGCAAAGCGGTTTCCGGGGTAAGCTGAATTACGACTCCCCGAACTCTCCAGTTCAGATCTAAGGGCTGTTTTGCGGCGGGGTCTGCACGTTGCGGACCCCGGGTGCCCGGGGCGGCGGGGCCCGGCGCAGGCTGCGGTCTCTCCGGCAGCCACGAGATGGCGCTGTGCCCCCTCTTACCGCGCCGCGCCGCGCCGCGCAGAGCCGGGCGCGCCCCGCGCTGCCCCGGCCCGGCCCGGCCCGGCCCGGCCCGGCCGCGCCGGCGGCACTTCCGAGGTTCAGGCGCTGGGGAGCGGGAACAAGAGGGACATACGGTTTCCTTTCGCTGGCTGAATAGCGTTTTGCCAGTGTTTAGCTGAGAGAAAGTCCGTGCCGTGCCAGCAGGTATTTGGCGTGAGCGGAGGGCGGGAGGAAAGCGAGGAAACAAACCCTCCCCTTGCGGCTCCCTGGCCGGCCGGCGGCGCCCGCGCCCAGGCAGCGCCCGCGGCGGTGCGCGGCGGTGCGCGGCGTCGCCGCCGGCCCCGCGGGGCGGGCGGGCCCCTGAGCCCGCCGCGGGGGCACCGGCTCCCCGGCCGCAGGCCGCGGAGAGGGAGGAAGCGGTAACGTCTCCGCCGGGGCTTGCAGGGGTGCAAACCTTCCCTCTGCGCTCCCGAGTAGCGAAACGCCTCCAGCGCTCAGAATCCGGCCCGCCTCGTTTCTGCCATTGCGGTGGAAATTTCTGCCCTTGGGTCCCATGCGCGGCCAGTACCAAACCTCCAGCCTTTCAATCTCAAAGGTTTTACCGAACTTTAACCAGGCTGAAACCCAAGTGCGGAAGTCGCGATTTTTGTCTGAGGATGACTGTGTGAGTGAGTACGGCGGTGAGCGGTCTGGATCGGCCGGAGGCGCTTTGTCAGGCCTGCGGCTCCACGCTGGTGCGCTAGCAGCCTCGGGCCTCGCCTCCGAGGCGGTGCTGCGCCGCGCTGCCTTCTGTGAGTGCATGGAGATGCATCCCCGACGGAAGCAGTTTGGTGAGCGTCAATAGGGACGAAGGTTGAGTTAAATTCCTACCTTAGCATTCCTGTGTCAGGAAATTTAACCTTCGAGCGTCATTTCCTCACCTTGTGCTCGCGTATTGATTCCTGCCCTTTGTCTGTCTTGTCTGTTTTAGCATAGATGCTGTTCACGGTACAGGCTGTCTTAATACATTTGCACAGTATTTACACAATGCCTAGCACACTTACGTGCTATTACATTATGAACTGTTCAACAGTAGTGATGAAAAAGTGTGACCAGTGGGGCAAAATTGATTTACAATAATTAGTTTTATGCAGTTGTCCTAATGGTGGCTATGGTTATTTGTGTTGTTTGAATGTGAAACTCGAGGAGAAGGAATTTAGTAAAGGATTTCATTGGCGCTTTCAGCTCTGCTGTACATGAACTGTGTCTACAAGCAAGCTTGTTACATACTGTGAAAATCGGGTGAGTGTTTATATGCTTTTTCAGTATCTGAATTTAGAGGTTAATATACTGCTATAAATTGGAAGTCACATCAAGAATGAATGTGGAGAAAAATGACCGCTACTATGAAAACCCTTCCTTTTCCTCATCTTCCTGATGCTCTTGAATTTTTTAGAAGACATGACTTTCCAAAATGAGATTAAAGTCTGTGGAGTTTCTTGGTAAATCAAAACACTGTCTTCGATTGTATGAGCCTTTATAGTGAATTAAATGAAATTTGGCTCAGATTTTTTATTCTTTTATAGTTAAGCAGGCCATACGAGTTTGAGAAATAATGCTTGAAAGAAGGCATTTCACTCCTATGTATTATTTCTGGTATTCTTTTTCTCAGGGCTAGCTCCAGTGCCCTAGGGATATTAGAAATCATCCACCCAACTAATTCATTTCCTTTAGGGCCAAGTCATTTATTCTGAATGAACATTCTTGTCTTGGATGTAAATGTGTATGTTTACTCCTACACACCAGCAGCACATGATTTTTGCATTCTAACTAGTAAGAGAAGCTAAGGAATTAATGCAAATCTCTGAGAGTGGGAGGCATAGATTGTTAGATGAAGTGGTTGAGTCCAGAGTACAAGTAATTGTATAGAAACAGCCATTTTTATAAGAGTTGGATGACACACTGAGCCTGACTGGTGGAAAACATTTTAAAAGTCATTTATTTTATGTCTTTAAAAGAGAAACACTTATTTCAAGGTTCTGCTTATGGTGGGAGCTCCATTCCRTCCTGGATCCACTACTGATGGACTGTTAATTTGTGTTGAAGTGGCAGCAGAGTAGAAGAGACTCAACAGAGCTGAGTTGGTTCAGAGATTTATAAAATTCTAAGTTGGTTTGTGATTTTTTTTAGGAGTGCATGCGTGTGAAAGATAGTATATGGAAGTAGGGAGAAATATTGTAGGGAAGACGTTAATCAGAATGATGCTACCTCAGGAGAAGGCATCTTTGTTTCCTTATTACAATTAATGTCTGTAATTGCTGAGCTAGATTTCCTGAGTTCAACAGTCGCAAATTCCAAAGACTCAAATCCAGGCCTGTGCCTCCAGGCAGATCCAGAACAGTAGAAAGGGCTTAGCCTTATCGCACATACAGTCTTCCCAGACTAGGGAGCCCTGTGTGAAGGCTCCGAGATGAGATGTGGGATGGAAACTAAACAATTCCTTGAATTTTCCCTGAACCACAGAGATAAGTAATGTCTGCAGGGGATAATTTGCAGAGGTGGCAAGAACCCTGCTCTCTGCTGTCCCAGAAATGGGCTTATCAACAATAATCAGGTCCCCTTCAGGCTTGTGCTGAAGCTGTATGTGCCTGCTGAATTGAAGTTACGATGTTTATATGAAGAGGCAGTTTTTCATTCAGATCCCAAATCTGTTCAGTGTCAGTCATCGCTGCCCAGATTTTTACTCTGTTTCTGTTCCCCTGGGCTTCTCTCGGGTGCCCAGGGGCCAGCGAGCTGACACCTGTGCTACGGCCTGTGCACCAGTGCAGTCGCCCTCCTGCCTTGGGCCTCCCGGGGGAGAGCGAGCTGCTGCTGGAGGGCCTCTCCCTGAACCTCCTGTGAAGCTGCAGTCAGATCAGACAACCGAAACCTGTGTTGTTGCTGCTGCCCCAGAAGTGAACCATGCAGGGATGCACCTACGGCTGGGAGGGCCACACAGGGTCCCTTCTGGGGGGGTCCCTGGGGAACAAAGCAAATAAAATGGAAGTGCCTCACGGGCTGCGTCTGTACCACAGTTGGACTATGCCGACTGCACTCCAACAGCAGAAGTCTTAACAAAGGCAGTTTAATAGAAGGCCTGGTAACTTAGAAACTTAAACTGCTATTAATATTACTTCAGTCCTCAATAGTGATGAACAAGCCTTTGTGTTCCAACTGGAATTTTATTTGCTTATAAACATTAGTTTTCTTAGATTTAATGTAAAAATCATTGCCTTAAAAAAGAAGTCTTTTCTGAGTTTCTGACTACTAATTTTAACCAGCACTTCAGTATCTGACAAGGGGAGTGCTTGATGCTAATTATTTTTTGATGTGAGCATAATCATGTACAGAATTTGCTTTCATGCACAGCCTTCCATGTGAGTTTATGTTTTTGAATACTGAAACTGAACAGGAAAAAAATAAACCCTTACAATCTTCTGAGTTACTATAATCTGATTGTCATGGAACAAAGTATCTTGTCATCTCCCACTACTTGGATCTTCTGTATAACTGCTGCTTTGCATCGTTTACTCTGTTATACTTGGTTGATGATATTACTTCAAAATTGTTATTTATCCAGCCTAACAATCATTCCAACAAGCAAAGATAAAAATTATGGGCTAAACTCTACTCTAAATTTTTGTAAACAAAGCCCCGAAAGTTGTAAGTCTAAACTCAAACATTTGTTGACATTGATGACATCTAACAAAATAGAACTGGATTCTAGATCAAGCAAGAGGAGTAAAGTTGGACTAAAGGAAGAGTTTTTATCCTCAGTAAGCTGCTACTTAAAGCATCCAGATTTGGAGGCAATTTAGTGAGCTGAATTTGCTGCCTCCCCTTAGCTGAAATAGTTTTGGCATACACATCTGAAGAGCTATTTAGCCAGAAGGGRGCTAACCAATGGTCTGAGATTATACACATCTGTTAGCTAAATCAAAGATCCAGAGGCTAAATCTAGCATTCGGAGGCAAAATGTGGATCCATGAATTTTAGGGAAGATGGTGTCTAAACAGTGATACACAGTTTTCCTACATACAAATACTTTAAAACTGTATATAATATAATTATTTTCATTTTATTCATAGGTTTTGGAAATTTGTTGTTAGAAAGGTGAAAGAAATGTATTATGACAGTGACCTTAAAATTGTAGTTCAGGGATCTAATTGTGTTTTCAAGTTATTGGTGCCTTGGAAGTAATGAGTATCTCCTTAGAGACAACAAGAAGACATAATATATAGAAAAGATACCTTTTTTATGAGAAAAGAAAGTCATTGATTTGCAAAAACTGTAGAGATACTGTTTTATTGTAAATAGGTTGCAGGCCATAAGGCTTAGTTATACTGCATTGTTGCTCTTTGTATATTTTCTGACTCCAAACACATTAACAGGATGAATAAGACAGGAGAAGCAAGAGCTATATGTATGTGTGTATGTATGTGCCAATCAGCCAGTACGCTAAAAAATATATGCTTTTAATTTAAAAATTATGAAATACTACAGAGAAATTATAAGCCTACAAGTCATTTACAGCAACTGCAATTCTGGCTAATACATTCCTGAACTGTTTTTTATGGCACAGATGGTAACATCATAACTTCAGATCCCATTCCCATCCATTGCTGGCTGTTCCTGGGTGTGGGAAGAGGTGATGATTAGCTAACACAAATCTAGCTGTTCACAACATCTTGTTGAAACTTTGTTGTTATTGATGATAAAAATGGCTTTGGAATAAAATGAAGATTTTACTGGGAAAATGCCTGTTTCTGTCAAGTTTTTTTTTTTTTTTAGTCATCTGTACATGCAATTATATAATTGATGTGTCTAGTGCTATATATTCTTTTGTTTTCATGCTTATACTCATTACAGATATGAGAACGTCACAAAACACAAGATAACAGATATTATCATGAGAATTTGTAAACATAGCAACATTCTTTGAGAGCACTGAGTGCCTGCATTTACAAAGTTTTAGATACTATTATGTCATTTCAGCCTTTTTATAAAGTTCTTTATTTTTCTATGACAAGTTCAGTGGATTTTAGTCTACAGGAAGTGTATTTTGTTTTATTCTCCGTTCTGCTACTAAAAGAACCATCATGTTTGAGCCCATTTACAGTGTATTGCTTTCCTTTCTTAATTGGTGAGTTTAGTTTAAGAAAGAACATGTTTAAATTGAGTATTTCCCAGGGCTCCAACAATTAATTGCATTTAGGTGGAGTTTTGCTACTTCTACTTTTTAGTTTTTTTTTTTTTGAGTTGAATCAGGATCTATTATTCAGGAGAAGGTACAAATGCATAGGCAGACCAATAGGATTGCAGATGAAATAAATGGGAAGGCCAAATGTTGGAAGCAATATCAAACATACCTTTGTGGTTACTTCTAATTCAACTGAACCCTCTTGCCCAAGATATTCACTCTTCATTTGTTGAATTAGATCAGCTCTGTGGTGACTTTGCAGCATCCTTCCCTGCCACCTTGCCTGTCCCACAGCATTCTTTTGGCATGATACATTAATTGGTGGCTGCTGATGTTAGTGCGTGTTGTAAGGTGAACCTATCCTCTGTGTTCTCATTGATCCCCTATTGGAAGGAGAAGGGAGCATGGTTCTGAAAGTCCTTGGATCAGACAACACCGGGGATATCAGCCAATACCTTTCCAAATGCTTTTGTAGCAGTGTGAATATAGTCAAAAAGTCTTCAAGGCCTTTATAACTAATTGATATGGAAGGATTTGAAAATTATAGCCAACTGTGGCTTGCTTGCCTTCAACTCTTGTGTAAATTCAGTAGCCTCAACCTATGGTCATTCAACCCTTTGTTTGACTATGTCCTTAGTGTCTGAAAGAGTTACAGGATTCTGCATCCTGTGCTTTATTTTCCAAGGCTTTTGTGAACTCTTTTTGCATAAAAATATCAAACACCAAAAGGCTTATAATCAATATTTTCATGAAGACTGAAGATTCATAGGAGTATAAGGACTATAAGGGTTATTTTCCACATGAGCTAACTTATTCAATGTCTGACAGTGTTTTCCATAGATTTTTTTCCCCCTTTACTTTACCTGCATTTTTCTGTTCTGCTTTCAGTTTCTGTCCTAAGTTTACTGTTTTTGCCAGCCTGTGCATCTGAGGCCTCCTTGAGTTCTTTTAATCTGATGAGTTTCTATGAAATTCCTTTCCTGATCTTCTCTGATAAAGGGAACGTGACCAGCTGTCATTTGCTCTTACTAGGTATTTGCTGCTTTAATTGTCAGGCATTTTGCATTCTCACGTGAGAGCCATTGCACGTGCATTTGGTGGATTCAGTGCATAAGTGGCATGTAGAAAATGAGGTTTCACTTCTGCTTGGAATCCCCACCTGTTGCGGAGGCTAAGACCCTTTCATCTGGGTAGCAGTTTCTGCTTCTGAATTCACAGGAATTATATCAGTAGGATTTTTCTGTTCTTAGCCTTTGGAGTCCTGATGATCCTTTTTAGGGTTTACAGCTATGCTAAATCCAGATACTGACGTATCAGCCTCTCGGATTTTCACTGATATGCAATCCTCTTCTACTGATTGTGTGTTAGATTTGTCAGCTGTCTGGCTTTGATTTAGGCAGTTCAGCTTGCAGGGCATTTTCACGTGTGTGGGGTAGAGTGCAGCAGGACTCCTTTACAAGCAAGATGCTCTATCATCAAGCTCTGTATATGAAAGCAGCTCTTGGGGCTTTTCTGGACCACACTGATGGTAGAGCTGTCCTCGTGTATGTAAGATACCTCTCACTGTAGACTGGAAGAAATGAGATTTCCCTAGTGATGCTGAGGGTGAAAGGGTAAGGAAATTTGCTAATGTGGCTAATATCTATACTGAACTGGTAATATTTTGACAAAGGGTTGCATTTTTTGCAAAAAATTCATATTTGTCAAAGTCAGAACTTAATGCCCAACAGAATCATTTTTGATGAATTTCCCAGCAGAAACAATCGTTAGAAAAAAGTTTTTAAATTGTCAAAATACCCATCTTGATGTTTTAATAGAGAAAATGTTAGATTTTTTAATTCTAAAGACTTTTTTAGTGAATTTAGACTACATAAAAGTTTGAAGAGAAAATATAAATAACAAAAATGAAAAAATTGTACCCAGATAGTACTTTTTCTGTTTATAGATAGTCAGTTCATGGAAGTACTGAGATTTTAACTGTCATTCTATTCATGACAGTTACATTTTTTTAGTATCCAAAAATGTTCATAGGGTTTTATCTCTCCTATTTATCTCTACAAAAAAAAATTTCACTATAATGTACACAGACTGGTATGTCAACTAATAAAAGCCCATAACAGACAAGGTTCATTGGCACGTGTGTTTGAAATGGTGGTCCTGTTTTGCTCCCTTCTACCGTGGTAGAATGATAGTGTGAGAGTTTTGCTAAAATTATTTCATGTAGACAGGATATGGGAGTAAGAGTTCTTCAAATAATATGCAGATTCAGCTCTTGGTCACTTCACTGAAACTGCTAGCAGAATGTTAGTTAATGAAGTTTGCTCTGTTCATTTGTGTGAAATGTATCTGCAAATGGACAAACTGGACTGTGACCAAATCTAGAACACTTCGAAGCTGTCAGAAGTAGCAGTACTCAGTCACTACCAACACGAGCTAATTTCAAACCAAGTATCTTGAAGCAAAATGCTTCTGAGCTCATTACTAACCCCTTGAGCCATCCTGCGTGCTTTGTGAAGGTTTCAGACTTAATAGTTCAGCCTAAGAGCAGTGTCCTTTCATTGCTTCTGTTTGATTTGTCTTTGAAACTGTCAGCTGCAGTGATGGCCTTGAGCACCTTGTAGGACTCTTGGGCTTGCTCAGGACTTGTGTCCTGTATGTTTACTTTCTGTGAGCAGGAGGGGATGTTCTTAACAGTCCGCTGACCTTGTTTAGCATGAGTTTTCTCTGAGTCCTCTGGAAAGTCTTGGGGTTTTTAGATGCCCTGGAACATTTTCAGTGACCTGATATTGTTATACAAAGGATATACAAGTTTACCCCTTTCTGCTTGCTCAAGACTCTGAAGGCATATAAATCCAAATGCTTGTCCTCTTCATCTCAGCATTTTCCTAAACAGATTTTATGTTAATTTGCTCTCCCATATTTCCTATGAAGAGCTTTTGATGAAAACCTCAATGTTTTTCGTTTATGTGTTTAAAATTCTCAAGCTGCTTTTGAAATTTAAGCTCTTAGTTCTATAACAAGCTTTGCTAAGAAAATAAAACATGTTTTCTGCCATCTCAGAATGTCACGTAGGAAAGGTAGATATGAACCTGTGATCAGCATCAGGCCTGAGCTTCAGTGAGTGGTGTGGGAGCTGCTCCTGTTGCACATACTGTGCTGCTGCAGAAGTGGGAGGAGATGAAACTTCTGACATTTCTATGGCATCACTCAGCAAGGTGTAAATGAAGTATGAAATAAAAACTCTCAGCCCACTTGGTGCACAGACAGAAAAAAGATAGTACTTTACACTTGCTGCTGTGATATGCTATTTACTGTAATATTAACCTCACACAGAGCCAGAATGCTCCCTAAGTTTTACAGTCTCAGGTCAAAAGAGAAATGATTTCTTGTTAGAGGTCTCCTCCTTTTTCTGTCTTTCCACAAACATGCTACTGCATGTCAAAGCTGGTGATGCAGAGCGAGCAGGAGTGAGGTGAAAAGACTGGCAAGAGGATCCTGTTCTGAGAGAAAGAAATTATGTAAGTGAATCAGTAGGCACAATTTGCAATGAACTTCAGGGTAAAAATGGTAAAACACAAAACACTGGATGTAACTACAGATTTAGAAACATTTGTTGTCTTCCTTTTATCGAGTTGAAGCTCAACTGGGTGATTTGGTGGGAGGGAGCCTTAGGAGGAAATGTATCTCTGTTATGTTTAAATTCATTAGCACCAGGGAATCTGTGTTGCTAGGTAGCTTATTTGGTGTGGTAGCAATCTTTGGATGGAAATGCTTTTTCAGCTCCAGATTCTGCCCCTAGGTTTTGCCCTCATAGCATAACAAATTGCTACCCAGATCTGTGTGGGATCCCCTTCATTGTTTGTAAGCCATAAACAAGTCTCCTGGCAGCCTCCTTTTTATTTGGCTGGAAATGTTCAGTTGTTGAAGGCTCTGGGCTAGATCCTAAGCTGGTGTAAATAATGTAGCTTCACTGAAGTCAATAAAATCAGGCCAGTTTATACCAGCTGAAACTCTGTCCCTTTCTAATCTCCATGCCATTCATGCAGAGGCATATATTTTTCTATGTTTGTCTAATCCTTCTGTATCCTTTGTAAAACTAAGTGGTTTGTACTGCAGACAGTGCTGAGAAAGAGAATGGTGCAACAAGATTGATGTTGGTTTAAAATGCTGGACACCTGGACCCATGTCTTGTTCTACCACAGACTTTTGTGTGACAGAGTAATTTACTTATTTATCTCTGTGTGCCTCTGCTTTTCCCCTATTATTTTTCAGTCTTACAAAACTGTGGGTATAAAGCCAGTAAATACTGAGATACTGCAGTAATGAGGGGCTGCAGTAGGGATCAGTAGATGGCATCTCAAAGCCTGACAATGCTCATAGAGAGGCATCCAGTAACACCACTGGAGAACTAACATGAACTAAAAACTGTAGCTAAACAGTCTGCAACCAACAAAATGCTCAGCTGCTGAACTGCAATATAAAGGAAGGGTAAGGTGTCATATATGATTTTCTGTGCACCCTGTGAGGCTCCTCTGGTTACAGTGAGCACAAAGGTGGCATGGATTACTACCAGTAACGATCTTCCTGCAAGGCTGTGTGAAGGGAAACGGAGTGTGTGTATTAAGGGTGGTTCATCCTATAGATCTGAGAGCTCTGGAAAGGCAGGCTAGATTGTAGAGGGAAGGGTTTATATAAAAGCCATCCTGATTACAGCAGGGAGCATAAATGTAGGAAATTACAACCTGCTCCGCACTGCAACACTTGCCAGTGATAACATGTCCATAGGGAAGAGCCTATGTTACCTGGAAGAAATGAAAAGAAAGGAGCAAGATTCAAAAAGCCAGATACCTTTGTAAAAGCGTGAAGGAAGCTGGGTCATTAAAACACTCTCCAGGCCTTCTGCGAGTATAGGGAAGACCAGGCTAGCCCTCATGCTTCATTTGTCTTGTGTCTTAAGGAGGCCAATAGCCTGTGTAATGCACAGGAGTGAATGTCACCCACATTGAAAAAAGTCCCCAGCATGATCAGGTGAACACAAATTTGGAGGGCAATTTGAAAATAGGGCAGCAAAGGTCTTGGACTGGTGGGTGGAGCTATACATATTCCATAGTGCAATTTGGTACATAATTTGTTGGGCAATTGTTGGAGAGAGAATTTCTCGATTTCTGCCCTTTAATAAGTTCGGAATAACAGAAAGCTTCCTCATTGTTACAAATTGAGCAGATAGTGGAAACAAGATGAGCTGTTGCAAACGAAAGTCAGATATTGGAGCAGTGCATTAGGTGGGTTAATAGAATCTCGGTCTAATCAGATAATAGGTACCACAATATAAATTGCTTTCCTCTAGAATAAAAATGTCTGCAAAAGCATGTTTTACATTTGGAATCCTATATACCTCATATGGGATCAACACAGGGCAGGACTGAGATTTATCATGTCTGTGCCTGTTTGGTTGTAAAGGTAATTATATATTGTAATATATAAGTTTTGGTCAGATATGCATTTTTAAAATAATGCTACATTGCTCTTGTAAGCAATTTCTAAAACTATAAATCATTTGCATAAAGATGAGTCCTTGACGATCTTACTCTTTATTTATAGCTTGTAAATTCATGCTTACAAAACCAGGAGATGTATGTTCGCTCACTATTAATTTATAGCTAACTCTGTTATTTCAGAACTGTCTTTAGAAGTATTACATACCAATTTAATTCGAAGTATTCATTTTAGTTACTAATGAAAAAAACAAAACCTGTTCTGATCTTATTCTGGGGAAAAGAAAGATAAGCTGAAGCTGTTGGAAATCTTTTCCAAACTGCATTTTGTGAAATTTATTGTTATTATTATTGTATTTATGTATTTTTTTCTTTTCTGAAAGAAATAAAATGGGTGGTAAAAACAAACGAAAACAAAGAAGATTCTGGATCATTTAAGTAAGTGAACTACCAGGCAGCAAATGCAGTTTAATGTAGAAAAATGTTAAACAATTCATATGGGAGGAAGGAATCAGTCTGAGGAATATGTACTAAATATGCAGTCATCCAGCATACTGATTAGGAAAGAGATGGAATAGTTATAGAGACTGAAAACATGAATTCTACTGCACTGTAGCATTAAGAATTTTGAAAAAATTTACTAAGGAAGTGAAAACAGCATAAGCGTAATGAAGGCTGGACTGAAATTTCACTTAAAACAGGTTTACAGTTTCTCAGATTTTTCTCTTCAGTGGTTGAGAAAAAAAGGAAAATAATTACTCAAAGGAATTTTCAAATTAGTGAAATATTTCCTTAACTTTTGGAAGGAAATATCTGTTTCTAGAGATTTTGCTCTATTCAAAGCTACTACGCTAGTGAAAAAACAAAACCCCAAACCCTCAGAAAGATTACTGCAGTACTGCTTCCATCTAGATTAACTACCAGAATGGTCAAGAAATCATTTCTGTTTTTCAGGTCTGTCAGCCTGCTTCTCTGCCCAGCGGCTTCTTCGCAGAGATCAGAAGTAACGGGGCAGGCAGGCTGGACGGCAGCGGTGCCCAGTTAAGCTCTCAGGCAGCTTGGAACGATGGGTTACTCCCGAGGATTAGGTGTTTCAAGGCTCGTGTATTTATTGATAGTGCTGCAGAATGCTTTCAAGTGGTGCTGTGTGAGCGTAGCCAGTGATGTGCCCTGCTCCCTTGCTCAGGCTATCAAGCAGCACTTTTTCTCCCTGGTTCCAGTGAAGCCATCTGTGCCTATACTACTCCTATGCTCCTGTTCAAAACCTTCCTGTACTGTCTCAAGCCTTTTTTCTATTTGACTGGACAATTGACAGTTAGAAAAGTATAATGTGTAGAAACAGGGTTGTGTGTGTGTGAGAGAGAGTGCGTGTGTGTGTGCACGCAACTCTTCAGGGAATGAAGCCAGTCTGCAATATTGCCGCACAGAGCTCTCGGGGCTCTGAAAAAATATCCAGTGGTCAATCTACATGTGGCAATTTAATTGTGGCCATCTGTCAGCCCTGTGAGAGGTTGCTGGCCCCGAGTAGAGCTGGTAAGTTGGAATATGTGTCTGTGTCAGCTGCTTCTGTTCACAGTGCAGTGTTTTAGCACTATCCTAATTTACATGGGCAGTTTAACCTACTAGACATTGAATGGGCATCTGTCCTTTTCTGTCAGCCTTGCAAGAAAGACAGTGATGTCCAAAAGAAAGGTGAGCTGAGCAGTCATGAGCGGGAACATCTTAAGCTGAAACACGAGTTTTTTTCATGCATCATTGCCCTAGAGTGTGAGGTTAGCTGGCAGCAACAGTGGCAGGGCTGAGTGTGTTCAGTAGCGTGCATGACGCTGTGGGCCAAAACCCCTGCTGCAGCAGGGAGACCATCAAAGAGACGCAGAAACTAGCAAGACTTCCATGCAGTGCCGCGCAGATACAGCATATCCCCAGGCTGTCTGCACAGCCCTGCTTTCCAGCTTACACTTTTCCAACATAAATTCACTATCTTACCACTCATAAGAAGTACATTTCAGCAGAGATGTATAGTGTGGTCCATACATCAGAATCTCTATACTGTTACACCACTGTCATTTAACCTTATCTTTGAAAAGGCTGAAGTTTACATTGTGCAGATGCTGCTTACCATATATTATATCAACTCCCTGCATAGCTAGATTGAGCAGGTGCCCAAATAGGCTGGCTGTAGTCTCAAACAAATGCTTGTTTGTGCAAATGTATGCTTTGAATATGGTTGTTAAGAACAGGGCGAATGAGAAATATCCTTTCCATTAAAGAAAGAATCACTGCAGAATTCCTCTCCAAAATACCCTTTGCCTGACTTTATGTAGAGGCCAGAGACCAGTAGATGGCAATCTACTCCTGTCACTGGAAGAGCAGTGCTTTAATGGAGGGGCCCTTGAGTACATCTTCCCTTTGCTTATTACAGTTTACTTGAAGGGGGAAAAGACCTGGAAATCGTAGGCAGCCTTTGTTAGGCTCAGAATCTCAGAATATTGGAAAAGCAAAACAGAACTTCTCCTTTATGCAAATCCTAGCTCCCAGTGTCTGTGAAAAGAAAAGCAAGCTAACCTAATGGAGTGCATTTGCATTAGTCTTTCGCATGTTAAAGTACAGGATGAAGAGTTATTTTACAGCATTGTTGTGCTTTTTTTCTCCTGTGTGCTGTTAATCTTTTAATGCACTCTTAAGAAAAAAGGAAAATGGCTGTTCTCCCTGTGCTCCACGTTTCTCTTGTTTTTAGTATTTAAAACAGGGGAAGAAATAATGTGATCTTCAGATGAATCAAAAAGGAGTCAAGGCACAAAAGAAAAGCATTTTCCTGCTACAGTGACAAACCTGCCACACTAGAGAAATGTGTCCAAGCAGCAGTGTGAGAGTCTATTTTAGCATTTGAATAGGAAAATGGATGATATTAAGGCTATCGCTGTATAATTTTTATACATGTTTTTTATTGCAGAAGAGAAGATTAATGCTGCTAATTTCAGTTATGTGAAAACTCTGAGCTGACATAGGACCTGGATGTTTTAAAAGCAAATATTAATAGGAGAAAAAGAAGTATTTATACCCTATGTTGGAAATAATTGTGTCAGTAATCTCACCATATTGCTTTAAATGAGAGTTTGCATCAGTTCGAGCACTATCATACTGCAGGGATTTGATCATCCATAAAGTAATGATCGAATGATGAGAAAGAAGGCTAAATTAATATCCTGGATATACTGACAGTGGTAACAGTATAAGAAGGTTTCTCTGGGATTGTAGGATTTTCTGTACTATCCTTAAATGTGATTCTTGATCTGCTGTCTGTCTGGCAGGCTCTAAGAGTGGATTGCAGACATGATGCACCCTTTATGTTACACATTAGTGCTTAGCTGAGTAGCATAGACATCTTTATGAGTTGTGTTCTTTAGGGAGAGAATTTAAATGTAAACTGGATTGCTGCCTTGTCTATAGGATGAAAGATGATGGGGAAAATATTAGACTACCTATGCAAAAACTGAATGTTGGGGAGAGAAAGAGTGCTAAGCTTTGGATTTGAAATTGTATTGAAAGGCTTGCTCCCAGTATGGAGCAGGAGACCAGGAGGTTCATGTGAACATGCAGGTCATGGGAGCCCAGGTAATGGAAGGGTGGCACTTGAGAGGGTTCTGGCTGGAAGAACAAGTACATTATATCTTGTGTTAGAAAACAATGCCAGTAAAGAGCCAGGAGGGCAGGTGACATAAATATTATTAGGCATGATCTGAGATAGTTTTCTTTTTAATTAAAGGGGGGAGAGATGGCTTAAAGTGAGTATTAGGAGCATCACAATTTGTTGCCCTTTTTTTTCCTATTGAAAGGATTTTCATTGGATGATGCAAATATGGTATGATCTGTAAAAAGCAACAGAGAAAGGCTTTGTGAGAAGCCTTGATTATAACCAGATCCTACACCATGTACAGCATACTCTAGCTTACAGGTACTCCTCCGTTTTAGAGGCAATCAACTTTTCCATATATAGGAAAAGTAAAGGGAGAAGAATCCAGGCTACACTCATAGCAACACCATTTTTTGAACGAATGGCAAATGATGGACATGCTGTAGCAGACAAAAAAGCTGTCTTACATTAGGACAGGTGGAAAAAAGAGAAATATGAATGTTTGGTGGGTAGAAGGGACTGATTTATGAGGAAAGATTATAAAAACTAGAATTTTCCAAATGATAACTACTACAAGTGCTGAGTACATGAAAATATATTTCTGAAAATGCAGGCTCAAATATAAGCACTACAAGAACTGTTGGAATTATTTATCATGATAGAAAGGAGTATTTTTGCAATTACATTAAATAAGGAAAATTAAGATTAAAATCTCTTTTGCTGTGAGAACCCTTGTGTTGTAAAACAACTTCCAAAGGAAACAATACACTTCCATTGTTTGAAATAGCTAAAAGTTCATTAAATAATATACAATGGGAATATATAAGCATCTTCCATCTCTAGCTTATGTGGTTAAAGGACAAAAAGAGCATAATGTTAAGTGCTATATACAATTTCTTCTCATTCAGAGTGGCTTGAATGTGTGTTTACTCTGTGGTGGCAGAAAGAAGTATTTTCAGTGCCTGCATTAGGTGCCAGTTAAGGTGCCTAATTCAGAACCTCTATTCAATATGCCCTTAGTGGAGGATGGTGGTACGCCTGAGGACATACCCAAATTAGGCTGTAGCTAGGCTCCTACTATATATATATATATATATATATACACACACTGTATCCTTCTATATCCTTACTATATATGCTTCCTTTTACATATATTAGGTACTATTTCTTTGTTCTTTGTCCCTAAGACCAGTTTTGTTCAGCTTCATGTCTGCATTTATTTAATAGACTATTACAACTAAACCAGGTAAAACAAAGCTGCAGGCAGTCAGGAAAAGTTCAGACAGAGCAAGCCTCACAAGCCTCAGTCCTGAGGCCTTGCAAACTCAGTACAAAGCTTATGGCCTTTTACTAACAATGACAATACTGAACTACAGGACTGCACAGTTACAGGAGGACAAGTGGCACTGACCAGAGTCCCTCTACTGATGTCTGCTAACATTAGGGCTGTAACCTTTTGTATTCTATTAGTTTAAAGCAACTTTCTGACAAAAGACTGTATAGCTGATGACCTGATACACTCAGAACTTAACCACAGGAAATAATGTTGTGACAGAATGAAAGTGATAAAAGATGTCTTCACATAATGCGCTAACACTCCACAGGACAACTGGATGGTGCTTTCCTGTTCAGTGACAGGGGAAGAGACCTCTCCAGCAAGTCTGGGAAAAGAAGTCTCTGGCTGCTCAATCACAAGGGAAAAAGCTGGATTCTTCCACTTGAGTAAATAAAGATCAGCTGCAATGACTAGTAATTCTCCACAGCTTAACTCACACTGGACATTCACAAGCGTCTCAACAAAGGAGATTCTTATCATTTTGATTTAGCAGCATTTTGATTTTTAATCTGTGTCCTCATAAACTCTGATCCTCATGTCCAGCTTACGTGCGCTCAGCTCAGGACCTATAGGGAAGGACAACAAGGTTACATGCTACCTTTGCACTTTGGGGATGGAAAGCTGCAGGGGAAAGCAAGAAAGGGAGAGTTGTGTCTCTATAACCGTGGCTCTGTAAGCCTTGCCTAAGGCCAGAACTAAGACCTTGGTTCTGATTCTTCCTCCTAGCACAGCTGTTTTATTGTACATTGAAAAAGTACAGAAAAGCTTTGAGAAGTTACTTCTTATTCTTCCAGCACTGATCAGTATGCTAAACATTACATTGCAGAAACATATGGTCTGTCTTCCTCTTATTTCTCTCCATCACCAAGATAGATGCAGTTTTTATCTGTACTTGGCACAGCTTCAGTCAAGAGGGGTAGGGGATTGTCAGTGTCTTCACACAGGCAGATCCCATAACCTAGAGATTGAGCCTCCTATGGAAAGTGAGAAATGTGGTTTTAAGACTTTTCCCCAAGGCTTAAGGGAGCAATGGACCCATTTTCCCATTTCTAAACAAGATCTCTGACTACAGTATTACTATGTAAAAAGTTGAAACTATTCCCGGCTGTGCTTTAAAGGAAAACCCGAATAATTTCATTTTGTCTGGAGTTAGTATGCATGAGGCAAGCTCTTGGAGCACATACGTGGTGAGACCATTTAGGGAACTTAGCTGAAAGAATACCTGGTTACTGATCCCCAGTGGGCTTATGTGTGCTGGTCAAATCAGAGTAATTCTGTTTGCAGCTTGAAGCATTGTTCTTGGTGTCCAAAGAAATTTAAACTCAAAACAACATGATGTTTTGGCAGTAATTGGACAGTTTTTTAAAAGACTGAAATCTCAAAGACGGAGTTTACTTTATGAAGTATTGTATTCTGCTATGCAAAGCACCCTGAAACTTTAAAGAGGGTTTGCTGTATCAGATATCCATGACAGAGACAGGATTTTGCAAGCAGTGAGGCAAAAGCAAAAGATCAATCTAGATGCCTCCCAGCAGTTTTTCTTCCCTGATGTGGTAGAGTTACATGAAGAAAGGGAAAAGAATTAAAGAATAAAACAACCTGTTCTAGCAGAAAATGTACAGACTGCAGGGTGTCTCACTGCATTGCAGGTTACTCAAAGGGAAGCACATGCAATTTCCTCGGGCCTGAATTCATCCATTAAACTCTTTTTTGAGGGGAAAGGATCATGGCAGTTGGTGAGGGCAGTACAGGAAAGGGCAAGTGCAGACTGACCAGCAAGCTAAGAAGAAATTGTGAAGGTGTGACAGTGTGCTCCTTCCCCCCCACTGATGTGCTCTCTCCCCCTCAACCTGACCTCCCTGTAAACAGCACGTATGTAGGGGCTGGCTGAGCATGCACCAACTAAGGCCCGTCTAGCATGCAAATATGACTATGAGTCAATCATCTCCCCTGCCATAAATAGGGGGCAGCCCAGAGCCCCTTGAGCTCTCCTGCATGGCAGTGGGCTGCACTGCAGAACCTCCTCCTGAGCAGGGATGCCTCTCAAGGTTACTCCTCGAGGTTGAGAGATTCCTTACCTGCGACAGATCCTCGGTAAGTGATTAATAGCGTGCTGAACTTCTGCGAACTTCGTGAAACTTTGCTGAGTTATATCTCTGACTAATTGTGCACATAATCCCTTAGACATAAGCCGTTGACCAAGTCTGAGACTAGGACTGGATCCAGCTGCACCTAGGCTCCTCTCCGAAGGAGTTTAGAAAGCAAGGGGGTCCAGTCTGAACCTCATGACTCAATGGGAGGGTCTCCGTAGCACACGCATCTGACCCTGTCCTTCATGGAGTAAATAACTGAGTGAACCTTGCCAATCGAACCTCATTAAATCGTTCTTATTTATGATTGAACTTTATTAAGTCGCTGTCTTACTGCAATAAACGTAGTGCTGCTTCCCTCTTATGAGTGAAGTGCATCACTCCTTTCGCGACAGAAGGGTAGAGAATGTTTTTTAGGAAACTTGAAAACAGCCTTTAGAAAACATCTTTACAGACTTAAGATTACCTGCTGAAAATGAGAAGGTGTGGGGCTGTCCCTCGTATTGCTTCTGCTTCATATATGAAGTGTTTGACCAAAGTTAAGAAGACAGACTCCCTTGTACTTCAGATCAGGCTGTAAGACAAAAAAATGACAGAAGTGTGCGACACTTAAAATTGACAGTTGTGTTTTACACTACACCAGTACTTTTCAGGATGAAGGAAGCATATTTGTTAGTTGTACTGCACAACTACATTGGAGTTCTTTTTGATCCCTCTTAAACACACTTCTCTCTCCTCTGTCAACAAACTGCTAAATATTAAGATGTGTTTTTGTGTATTAATACACGTCTTTGATGTGTATTAAGACTGTGTTTTTGTGGATGCAGTGAAGCACCATATATAATGGAAACATTTTTTTCCATTCTTAACTAGCTTTACTGCACCCATGAGCTGAAAATAGTAATTCAAGCACAGCTATTTCTTCATGTAATCCCACTATATTGCCATTTCCTCAAAAGTGTTTTATGTACATGCATACATACATCAATTTGACTTTCACTTTATTTGACCTGAAAAACATCCAGAGGGCTTCAGATCTTTATTACAGTGATGAACACAAATTCTGTGTACCAAAATTACATGGGTGTTTAGACATTAAGATGCAGATTTTCAATGGCATCCAGTTATCTACCTTTTTTGTAAATCTCAGCAAGTACATATTTGCATTTTTGGCAGATAAATACTTTTGTAAATCTGACCCCTTGTTTATTATCTGAAACATATATTGTCATTTTCTACATATAAGATATTTCTGAATTTTCTCCTTATATTTTGGACTCTTACATCACTGCTTTCCTTTTGTGTTATATATAAAGAGGCAAAGAAGTAAGAAGCACTGAAGTGTCTTTGGCAGAATAGCAGGTCAGTGAATCATAGATATTAGAAGCAGAGAAAAAAGTCCTTTGGGTCATCTAGTCTGACCTTTGCATTCTGCAGAATTACTCATACCACATACTCACTAACCTCTTAATCTAACCTTCTTTTGACTGTCTGTAATTCTGTGAGGTTGCTGAAGCTGTGACACACAGCTACTTTCAACTTGAATTTTAGTAGGAGGAAATAGATACGGAAAGGAATACAGAAGTTCACAATTTCAGCTTAGCAGCTGGCACCTACTGTGCTGTTGTAGACATTTGTTTTTGATTAACAATACAGAAGTTATAAAGGTGTTTAAAAACGCTAGGGTACTACTTTGGATGAAGTATGCCCAGATGTGTTTTTGTTGGCACAAAGATTTCCTGTGGATCTTTGGACTGATCAAGACTCCTGAGTAGTGCTGCAGTGTAGCGTGGACATGGTGAAGGTGCACGCTGCATAGCAAATCTCTCTCAGGCATAGGGCGGAGTTGCAGTATTGTCTTTCAGATCTAATGGCATCACCAGATTCTAAGTTACTCACAGAACTGAATGACAGTTGTACTTATTTTTGGATATTTCTATTTTCTTCTGAGAAAGGGGAAGGATGGAGGTAAGGAGGGAGGGCTAGGGATCATTAAAAAACATGGATATCCGTACTCTTACTGTTATGGATTTTCTTACTATCTCTTTTTTCTCTCATTAATTATAGTTCTCTGTTTGAATTGGCATTCTGGGGTAGTGTGATTCACAAACTTTAAGGCCAGGAAGGCACTATTATGATCTTTTAGTCTGATCTGATGTGTAAAACAGACCACAGAATTTCATCTAGTGATTCCTTCAGTGGGGAAAATTATTCTTTCCAGCTGTATAAATGAATTCCTTTTCTTCATTCATTTCGTAAGCCTTGGAAATATATATAGTTTGTGATCTTGCCCTTCCCTGCTTGAAAACCTTTGCTTTTCAAGACTCTATAAAACTATGCTATCTCTTTGGGTTTCTTTATACTGTTTTCTTCTCTTGTCCTTATATAATCTGTAAGAGGTGATCAGGAAGTGCTAGATTCATCAAACTAATGAGACTGCTTTTTTCTTACTTCAGGAACTGCATTTATTTTCCTCTGGTTAAAATACTAAAATAGATAAATAATAATTCAGCATTAAATACGTGTTTTTATAATTTATAGAAAGCGGGCACAGACAGAGACAAATGACAGAATTCAGTATGGGTGAAGAGCAGATTTTCCCTAATTGATTTAATTTTTCAGAAGAGATGCGTCAGTGATGTGAAATTTTAAATATTAATAATTTATTTGTATCCATAAAATCTCAAGGGGACAATGAAAAGCCATGTACGATAATTACATGACCTCCTCTTTGGAAAAGCAAGCCCCCAACAACAGTCAAGAAAAACACAGGATTATAATTTTAATAAGTCTCTGATCTAATCAAGACTTTACATAAGCTTCAATCTGAATTCAACATACAGGATATCTTGCTAGGAGTTATTTTAATGTTGAGTCATATGAGTTTCCTTTCCAAATGCATCTTCCAAATTTATAATGAATATTATTCTTAATTCATTTTGCTAACTATACAGTCACTATCATATAAATCTCGGTTTTCTTTATTCTGTGTTCTCCCCAGTCACACAATTCATAAAGTTCTCAAGTGAGAGCAGAAACTCTTTGGGACAAGAACCAAGTCTTTATAGCCATAGATAGGCTATAAAGTGTCTAGCACACTTTGTATATAGACTTAATTGAAGCTACTTGAAATGAGACTGTTATGGTTGGTATAGCTGTTGCTGAGCCCTGCTCATTTTCAGAGAGTTAAAGTTCTATAAAACACAGGCATACAGAGACACACATAGACACATACATATCTGTAAGGTTTTCTCCTAATGATTAGTCTTAATTCATAATTCAGAGCAGCAGAATCTTTATCTGGAATTTGAATTGTCTTTATAATTTTTATAGTAGTTATAATAGATTATAATAGCTTTAGTCTAATTTATAAATTATAAAAGTTATAATAAATTGTTACAGTAGTTTTTAATTGTCTCTGCAGTAGACTGTAGAAGCATGACACTTTTGTAAGAAAATGTGTTTGTTTTTATTTTGAGTGCAGACATATATGCCCATAAGAGCCCATAGTGAGTCCTCGGAGAATCCATATCAATGCGTGACTTAGTGAGTAATTGAGTAAAATCAGCTGTTTTCTTCCCCGAAAGTTGAATGCATAAATTTGTTAAAAAATAATTTCACAAGTTTAGATTTCAGCTTTCCAGAGAACTGTCTTACTTGTTATTTTCTAGTTGATGCAAGCACAAGAACATTGTGTCAAAATGCCATCACAGAAGTGAATTGAAATTAGAAACGTATCTTGATCCCCACATTGGAGACCCAGCTGAAATATGGATGAAATCAAAGACACACAATGATGCAACACACAGTACTTCATTGGAAAGTGTTGTTTGAGTAGCTGCTCATGCACACATCATGCCTGGCACAGACCCACAAAAGCAAGATAATTAAGCTATCCCTACTTTATACTTATATCTTACCTATTTTTCATATATCTCCTTTCAACAATATAAATTTTATCTCTATCAGAAGTGTCATGTCTTATAAACTATGTGGTATGTTGTATTCTTATTCTTACCTCTCTGCACACACCTTTTTCTATACTACTAGTAGCTGATAAAGCTCTGTTTGGAGGGAGAGACCATAGTGCAAAAGAATCATGGTCAGCAGGGAATTAAATATGAACTGGAAATCTGGAATTCTTGGCAGGGCAGGGTGAAGGTTGTGGTGTTTGGCCTATGCCTGTATTCATTTAATTCTGCTTTGCCTTGAAAATAAGAGAACTGGTCTTTGCTGGAGTTAGACATATCAGATACAATCAGTATTAGATGTTGATCATCCTTCTGGCAGATGACATTGCTGGTGTTTCTGCAGTACACACCAGCWGCAGAAGTATCACGAGTAAGACAGAGAAGATGTGCTGTTGGTGATTTCCCAACGAATTTGCAGTGCTGAGAGCTCTAGAAGATCCAGGGAAAAGTCTCAAAGCAGTGTTATGAGATTCTGCCAGCGGACAGTGATAAGACACAAGACAGAAGAAGAAAAAAGCCAGTAAATTGGACCTGATTGAAGGGAGTTAGACATTCTTTTTTTTTCTTCAAAACTCATTCTCTCTCATGCTCTGGGACATGCAGTGCATTTTGAGAATGGCAGCCTGAGAACCCCATAGACTTTAACTTTGTGACAGCTGCCACTTTGAGCCTATCAAATGGCATTGCAGAATCTGCTAAAGACCTATAATAAGAATATTTTAAAAGATGAAAGGAATGCTGGAGCTACAAGGGGAACATGGCAGAGGAGGAAACCTGGGGTTGAAAAAATATCAGGAAATTCAAGCTGTAGGGATTAGCAAAGTGTGAAATAGTTCAGGATCAGGGAATTAGGGAAAGTGGGGAGAAGGGAGTTGATTAAAGGCATGGTTGGTTTGCATGCAGAAGGCTGGAAAAGCTTTTGAAGTTCGTCTCTTGCTATTTGCAACGTGTCGCTTGCTTGCCAAATTATTTAGAACACAATAAAATGTTTGCAATATTCTCAACTTACAAACTGCTTTATTTTCTTACCTTTTTGCAGTCGTCTGCATTTCTAGTGAAAATTTGTTATAGAAAAAATATTTTTTTCTTTCAGTATTTGATGAGCATTTACAACTACTTTTGCTCATTTTGTAAATGTCCTCTGATTTGATAACCTGACACTTTTATGCACTTATAAATCACTTTGGAATGTATGCTTGGTAGTACCGACTTCTAAAATATTTGAGCCCTGTTTATTATGCTACTTCTAACCTGCAATGTGCATGCAGTTTGAGTAAGCAAATACAACCTTTCTATCAAGAGAGCTAATACAGACCTATAGCTTTAGCTAACAGYCTTCTGAAAAGTCCACAGGATAAAAAAAAAAAATTAAATTGCCTTTGTGAATTTAACATTTTGGCTGGCATCCAGGCTAGTAGCTTCAAAGAAACAAAGAGAGGTTTAATATATTTGAGATTTATATTGTGGTAGATACAATTGTATAATTTGCTAGACATTTCTGTATAACGGTGCTGTAATTCCTGTTGTTAAAATTTGCTGTTGAGTTTAGCCATCATTATAACTAAATTCTCCTGCAGACTATAACAGCAGGAAACACTGGAACAATGTATTAATCACAACAAATTTAATTAGCAAATAGGTTCCAAGATTCTGAGACGGGAGAGATGGAAAAGGTATAGCAGAATGATCCAGTTTAGGTTTCTGCTGATCTCTGCTGCATGAGTTCATAACCTAAGGTCTGTGAAGACGTGTGTGCAAGCAAAGGCCAACTAACCCTTTCAATTCTCCTTACTTTTTACCTAGCTCCCAGCTGGATAGAAGACAAATATCTAGGGATTCTGAACTGGAAAACTATATTCTGCTACTGAAAAGGCAAAGCCATTGCAATGCTGACTAATCTTCATTCTAAATTTAAAAATATGCCTACAATGGGTGTTCATCTCCACTGTGAACCTCATTCTTTGTTCACAGCTATACTATCAAAAGCAGTTTGTGTTGTCGGTATCGAGAGCGACTCTGGTATAAGCAAGATAATCAGGTTTTTCTAATCCAGTCCAAGAAATGTGCTACTGAACATCTTTAAAATCTGATCCTAAGCAATAGGCACCCAAAGGTGGTAGCAATTTTTGCCAGTGTCTCAAAAGGTAAAGTTTCATTTCCCTTGGTAGAGTATGCAACAGTAAAGGGTTTCCCATATTCAGATTGTTTTCCCTTAAATTCAACCGGAACTTGACTTTATTCTGTTTAATTCCAACATTCAGAGTCTATTCTAAATAATCTTTATGTCTTCTTCCTTCTTTCACATGGTTGAAGCTAGAGAGTAATCACCTGTTTCCTTTCACTGCTATTGAGGGATCCCACTGATTCAAACACCCATAGTGCGTTATTAGTCCTGTTGTATTTCACTGCCATTCCAATGCATTCAATGGAATTACAAAATTTTAAACCTGGAATGGTGGACAGGTGAATTAGGCCCTGTAATTGCATTTGTGTCAGAAGTTAAACTCCCCTTAGTCATTTTTACTTTCATCTAAAATTCTTGTAGAAAACTCTTTGCAGAAGCAGGTTGTTTACTCCTAAGCTCAGTTTATCTGATGCATTTCAGGCTGCAGCAGGTCCCGTAACGAAGGTGTTAAGGAAGCCCCAGTGGGGAAAAAAAAAGTGTGTTCTGGACCATAGTGCAGGCTTTGCACACCATCACAGCTTTAGTTCCTGGGAACTTAAGGCACAATGACATTCGACCTCAGCAGGCAGGGCACAGGGAAGTGGATAAATTGGAGGCTTCTGTTGGTTGTTGGTGAGCCTACAGGAGAGTCATTGACTTTCTGTTTACCTTCATATCCCATTTGGTGACATGAAATGTGTCGTGTGCTCTGTGCTGGAGATGTCAGCAGTGAAAGTTCAACTTTTAAAAACATTAATCTAGAGGGATAAAATACAATGGGAAACTCAAATTAAGGCAACTGTGTGGCTTAGCTCCAGCAGAGTTCCAGTCTTCATAAAAAAGGGACAGCGGTTTTTGTTTTTTAAGAAAAAAAGAATCACTTAACCCTTTGTTAACATGTTTAGTAGAGGATGATGGTGAGTATGGGTTTACAGAGAGAAGATTTTCCTTTATTTATAAACTGGATGTAATCTCATTTTTAATTGTATTTGTTCATTTATACCTTATGTATGGAAACACACCCTCTAATCTTAAGTGATTTCCAAAGGAAGAGTGAACAAGCTTAGTTTACATGGAAAAAATCTGAATAAAGATAGATAATGTAAGGAGGAAGGTTCAGATCAGTTCCTGAAACCAAAAAGATTTTTCTTTCTTGCTTTTGTATGTCAACAAGTTATGCTGTCACTATGAAGGAACAGTTTGAGTATTAAGTTTTCAGAAAATTAAAATGAATCAGATAGGAATGATATATCTCACTGTCGAATAATGGTCTGTGATAGTAAATGTGCACTGAATTTTCTCAGCTCTAATTTTAAGTGATGTCTTAAAACAGTAATTGGAAATACTTTTCATGGAAGATAAGATCCCTGACTGGAACCTGATTTCTTTGTTTGCTTTGCAAAATAGTGCAGTAGAAGTTGAGACCTTTTAAAAATATTTATTACATCTTAAAAATATGTTTCCACCTAATCAATGGAATCAGGAATATATGTATAATATTTACTGTATTGTATGTAAATTTATATAATTATATTTATAGATATATAAACAGCATATGCTGTACACTATAAAAATAAAATTAAATGCATGCTAAGTTTTCTTTCATTTCATATTCCTCAAGTACTTTCTCATGTAATCTTTGCAGTGATCCTTCCATATCAAAAGATATACTGAAAGACATCCAGAACAAATCTAGAAAATGTGAATATCCTATAATAACTGGAGATATGTGAATGTGAATATAGGATATTCACATATTCTCCTATATCTCTCTCCAATCCGAATTATTAATATGTATTTTTCTGTATCTCTAAGTGGAAATCCTTGTGGGGAAAATGATATTGGGACTTTAGAAAAGAATTGTTCCATTAAATTTCCTTTTCACTTGTAATAGGGAATGTTTAAATATGTCTTTTCAGACCTAGAAGGAAGTGTTTGATTCATAGGTTTAATTTTTTTGGAAAACTTCAGGTTTTTTTCTTAGAGAATTCCTTTTACAGCATGATGTTTTCTTGCAAATTAATTTTTAAAAAGCCTTGCTTTTTAAGTTTTCTCCATGCAATAGATAATGAAGTGTATAATAACAGTTTATTGTAATTTACTTATTATATATATAAATACATGAATTTTCATTTTGAGGTTGAGAAGAGGTTTCAAGCAGCCAGAACTCCAACTGGGGAGAAAAAGGATGTCTGGATTTAGGATTGTGCTTCTTGCACTGGTGCACAAAACCATCTGACTCTGAAGAAGTTAGTCACACCTTTACAGCCACCTGGAGCCATCTGATTCAGCCAGACAACTTTCTAGGAGCTCTTGTACAACCTGGCTGTGATTCCTTCTATGTATAGAAACATTCATTTGGCTCTATTTTTCATTAGAAAATTATAAATCTGGAATGTAAGACTTTGAAGTAGTTAGTATAATGCTGTAGCTTGTCTAAAGTAGCAGATGAAAGTCCAGGTGGCTTGAAAAGAACGCTATAGATGATTTTAAGCTCTTTGTCTGGCTACCTCTGTGAAGCAGTCATTAGACAACTTCTGCCATTCTACAGCAGGAAACTGTTGAAACTATACAAGCCCTTCCAAAAAGGCTTCAGGTTGAGAGGCCTGAAGTATTCTGAAAATTAAAACTTTTTAAAGAAACATAATTTTTTCTGAAAAAAAAAAGGATTTCTTGAATCTATTAAAAAAAGAGGAAATGCATCCCATCACCCTACCCTTTCCCTATTCTCCATTCAACCCCTTAGATTTCCATTTACTTTAAAAAAGAATAAATAACAAATTTATGCTTCATGTCTCTTAGAATTTGAGAGAGAATACTCAGACTGCTCTCCTATACTGTAAGCAAAATCCCTTCTTTCTGGATATTGACCTTGATAGGAGTCACTTCTCTTGGACTGAAAAATGCTAAGATTTATATGTGTGTGTGTGTATGTATAAATATATTTATTATATATAGGATATATAGCATATGTTATATACATATATAATATACGCATGCCATACACATTATATATATAACATATACAGTACATAGCATATTTATGTTGTGTATAAAAATATTTATATATATATAATTTAAATTTATTTACTTTTTTTGCTCAAAGTCTGTGATTCTGCTGTAAATCGAAACAAAAAAATTAATTCTGAAACATTGTTTGCTTTTTGGCTTAGAACTTTATTTTCCAGATAGCTCTGTTTTCAAGTTAGGTCAGGAGGAGTTTGAGAATGTTGTACTAAATCTAGTTAATGTAGTACTGAGGAATAACAAGATTCATACTTGAATGGATCTGCTTTCATGGTGTCAGGGCCCTGGTAGCACTAATAGGCTTTAATGGCCCTGACCAGTCTTACCTGGGGTCTCCATCCACACCCTGTCCATGGCCCCAGCAGCTTTATTTGAGCTAAGTTTGGGGCCTTCACTCCCTGTCTGAGCTGTTTTGGGGGGAGTGCTGGTCTCTGGTTCAGTTGCAGTCATGCCTATTCCTGCCTATGGACCCCACTGGTTAGACCCTGACCCAGTGGGCTGACCTCCTGGCCTGACCTCAGCCCTGCCCAGTCACCAAGGACCTGCCTGGTGATCACTGGACCTGATCTTGACCTGCGGTTTGACTTCCCAGCTTGATCTCAGACATGCCTCATCACTGTGATACTGCCTTATGTTCTGGACTGTTGGTTGGACCTGGCCACCACCTCTGGGCCTGCCCTGCTCACCTCACTTGGGTGCTGTGGGGCTGGGCCCTGGCCAGCGAGGCCTCTGTCTTGCTGGCTGTGTCATCCCCTTGGCTTACGGCTCACCTTCCCTCAGGGACAAGCTGGCACGTGCTGCTCCCTGCCACGGGGGACCCACAGATATGCCTTGAATTGATTTCCACACACAGAGGTTCACTAGTTCAAAACGGGCAGTGGACTTCAGCTACAAGAGAAGGCTTTTATCCCCTTCAAAATTAATTTCTTCTTTAAAACTGAGATTTACTAAGGAGACACTTCCTTAAAGCTAGGGATATGTGAAATGTAAGTGTATAGTCTGACAGGCTTCAAAGATATGAAACTGTTTAATTATTTGATTAGAGAATTCTGTCATTGAGAAACTGATTGAAAATGATGCTTGCCAACAGGACTGTTATGTTTATAAACCTGGTGAGACAGAGAGAAGCAATCTTAGGCCTGATTCCAGATCCACCAAAATGAACAAAAAAACCTCTCAGGTTTAGTGGGCTGTATCTGGAAGTGAAGATAGACCCTAAACTTTTCTAGCACCTTTCTACTGAGACAGACCTACATGAATAAGGTATCTGACTCCATGTGAAATGTATAACTTGATGAGTAGAGTTGTTAGGAAGCAGCTACAAAATGATCAGTCTTGCAGATCTTGCCTCTCTCTAGACCTCAGGCTTCAGGCTTACTTCTTCCATCTGAAATCTGCAGTTCTGAGCTGTTGCTCTTGGAGATAGGTACCAGAGCCCTTTCTTTTCGTAAAGGTGAGTGATACCAGTCTCCTTGGTCCATCAGTAAAGCTTCCTGCCTCTCTCTTAGGCAATGCCTACAGTCATAACAGTTACTTAGGAGATGAGAAAAGTAGATTGAAGTCTCTCCTGGATGTGACAAGATTCACATACATACCTCTGGGGCACTCATAACAGGACTACCTTTGAGGACGGTTCTGTATGCAAGTTTCTTCTTTCATAGAATAATTAGAGAAGGAGCAACAGCTAACATGAGTTTGTTACATCATGCTGAGACCACTCAACTTAGGGAGAAAAACCTACATCTGCTTATGTTATGCAATCAGAGAATAATGTTCATATATCCATTGAAGCAAGAGTCAGTACCTGGATGTAGTCCTTTCCTGGCACAAGCCCTTGCTACTGACATAAAGAGTCATATTGATTCATGCTTGCTATTTTTCTTCAGCAAAACACATTTATTACTACAGTTAATACTATAGTTATATAACTATACTCTATATGTAGTTGTACAGTTATATGACAATATTATGTTATTACAGTTATTTCATGTGTTGTCTCAACAAGAGAGATTGACTTCCTGTCCTTCAACAGCCTGGGAATTTATGATATGTGGGTCTTCTGTTGTTTGGGTAAGTCTTCAACCAAATGAATTTTGGGTTAAAAGGAATGAGCTTCTGCCCTCTAAAGTACAGGGTATTTTATGCCGAACACAATCTACTAGGTTTGCTTTAGATGAGGCCCACCTAATGAGATAGAAGGAGAAAAGTTAAGTTTGCAGGTCTGAATACAAATAGCAGACAGACACCCACCGTTGGCAAAATGAAAGCACTCTTGGGTGAATACAGAACCTTACTGGTGAAGACTTGAGGCCCAGAGATTTTAAGTGTCCTCAGAGCAGAGTAACAACAAAGCTGAAGTTTCTTAGGTTTTCAGCTGTTTATTTGTGCACCTAAAATGGGAACTTGGTATAACATACACCTAAATCCTTTTCTGGATTTAACTCCATCTGTTCTCTACAGTATTATCTGACCTATATGAGCTGTCTTGGTGAATCAGACTCATGCTCTTAACAAACTTCAAAGTGCAACCTCATAAAGCCAACAGATATGAGTTTTCAGACTCTTCACACTCATCACAAAAATTGGTTTTGATAGCTTTAAATGGGAAAAAGTCTGGAATTACCAAATGGACTACTCTAATGTTAACCCTCCCCCCCATTAATATAAAGAACAGAAACAAAGCAGCACATTTCTATCTTTAAAAATATTCCTAGAAAAAGTCTGTTCTCACCTGAGACCAGGATAGGAATCCTCCAAACTACTCTTCATATTCTCTGTTTTTCTATTTCTAGATCCTCGTGTCCATCCATCCTGTGTTTACCTAGATTTCCTGTTCTTTCGTGATTACAAAAAAAAATTAAATTATATGGTAGATTTGCTTTTTTATTGTATTCTCAATTGCACTTAAAATATATCTACTTTCTAGTAATCACAATATTCAAGCATACTAGCTATTCTATTTACAGTATGAACCTTCTAATACGTTGAGTGATTTTTCTGTTGGCAGTTTATTATTTTTAAATTATTATTGCTATCTGTACTTAGTTTCTTAAAGAAGAAAACCTATGTGGTGGCTATAACAAAACCAAAGGACAGGCAACCTGAAGATTTTTTGAAATATTATAAAGATATTTTAAACCTTAAATATTTGTACAACCATTGAAAGGTATACAAATGTATCTTTTCATTTAACTTAATCGCAACTTTAAAGTAATCTGAACAGATGTGCACAGTTTTTGGAATAAACTATGTAAATATTTCAAAGCACAATCACCATAAGTTGAGTTTGGCAGAGTAGAACAGATGTGTCCACCTGTTAAGAGACTAGGCTATCATCACTGGGGATGCAAGATGTGATTGAAGTCCATAATGGGAGCTATTTAGGAATGCATCCAGGTTAGCAGGAGGTAGCAGAGATTTTGATTACTGTATCATTCTGCTTTTCCCTAAAACGATCAATGAGTTGAATTAGGCAAACCGAATAGTACACCCCGGACTATTGAAGGGCGGATGAATGTATGTGAAAACAGTGTAGAAATTCCTGTTTTTCAGTAATGATAAGAGAAAGAAAACAGGAAGTTCCATATGGGCTGCAGAATACAGTGGATTCCAATGATGTTTGTTTATTCTGTTTAAATGTGACATCCTGAGAAGCAGGCAAAATCATTGGTTGAGCTACCATAGCACTGTTAGTAACTGATTAATTTCTCTTTGAGACTCTTCAATAAGCTGAGAGAATAATTGTCCAAAAGCATACCCAATGCAGAGTATATCACATTCAAATGAACCTTGAATAGTGTAAAATTTGTTCAGCCAGGACTGGAAACTACCCCTGCTTCTCATGTATTCTTTATAAAAAGCAGAAGCATAGCACAGAACAGAAACAGATCAGGATGAGATTTTAGATAGTGTAAAATGTGAAGAAAATGAGGCAAGTGTTGTGGTGCATTTATATTTTCTTGAGAAAGGTTTACATTATTTTGGCCAAAAAATAACTCAGTAAAGTGGCTTCTTAACCATTTCTGTTTGCCAGCTTAAATCTCCTGAGTTTACTGACTACATCATACCTTTCGTACTGTCCTCACTGTAGATGAATGTATTTGGGAAAAAGAAACTACATGTTTGTTCTATTTTGGAGTTTTCAAATTAAGCTCTAATTTTTTATTATTGATAAAAAAGCCRATTGAAAGGGTGTGAAGCAGAAAAAACATGGCTTAATCTGGCTTAGAGATGTAAGAATTAACTTCAATAAAAAGTCCAATTTTGATTTTCTAAGTTGAAATAAAATTTATGTAGATATCAGTGAGGAAGAATACATGTGCCAATGCATTATTTTTAATTCCATTTTTGATACTATTTAAATATTTTATTAAGATTGCTATTCATCTGCAAAATTTGAAACTAGCTTGTGCCTATGAAGAGTTTGAATGCTTATCAAGCAAATTAATTTAATATCTATTAACAGTCAAAGAAAGTTAACCGTGAATCATACCTAACACTGGAAATCCTCAAACTTTAGTTAAGACTTGTAGACTTTTATACATTATGAGAAAAGTACTTTGAAATACTGTGTGACTGTGGATGGGCATATATATCATAGTCTTGAGACAAAGCTGGCAATGAAGGGTCAGGAATACAGTTAATATTATGGGTTATTGAAGTTACAGTTAATGTTCCATTCTGATCTACTCTATTTGTTATGCTGGGACCAAAAAAAGCACAGAAACCAGTCAGGCTGCAATATGGAGCTACATGAGGAAAAAGAAAGTATATCTGAGAGGCTCTAAGAGCTTCTTTAATTAACTGTATCTAGAAAAAAAACCCTGTTTTTTTTCTATAAGTCTTTTCACATTGAATTTTTTGCTCAGTTTTCTGTAAATTATTTAGCATGGGGTTATACTTTTGGACCTCTGTTTTCAGTAGATGACAAATAATGTGTTGTTGGAGGCCAGTCTTACTTTAGACAATTCTGTCAGCATCATGGTGTAACTGTCAGTTGGTATAATTTGGCTTGAGATGCCTTTTTAGCTTCTACTTCATGTAGAATTTCCTCACTTTTCTAGAAATTTTGTGGTAAGTCAAGTCAGGAAAAAGTTTTGATAATTCTTATGTTAAAATTATTGATTTCAATTTTCCAGCTGTGGCTACTTTTCAGTATGTTTTTTGCATGCTCAGATAAGTAACATATCTTCTCAGGAGGGATATCTGCATATCAGCAGTTGTCAGCCCAATTTTCTGAAGGTTTTTATAGTTGAGAGTGATCTGATAAAGAAAATTACTTTTAATCTCACTTATTTAATTATTGCACTATTTTTGAATCAGGAGAGTCTTACTTTAAGGAGTAATCCATTTTCATGGGAAGATAAGATAAGGCAACATGCAGGTAATATTAACAGCACATTTCCTAGTCTTCCTGATAGTTTAAATTTAGCTTTTACAAGGAGTCCTATCATTGATTGCTTAACTAGTGATAGATTATTACTTTGATTGGCATGACAATATGAAACTATAAAGAAATGTTTTCTAATTAGAAAACACTTTCTGAAGTCAGTTTTGTTTCATATTACAATTAATCTTTACATTACTAATGGTAAAACATGCTGTAATAGGTCATTTTAAGAAAGTTATTAAAGATTAGTATTGTTCTCCTAATAGTAAATGCAAACTGTAAAAAAAAAAAAAAAAAAAGCCATTACTCAAGTTGTATATTTCTCCTGAATTTAAGTTATAATGAACTGAACCAAAGGGTTCTGTGCATTTTCAGCTAACATTTAGCTGGGAGAAGCATGAGACTACCAAACTCATTTTTGTGTCAACCAAAAAGAAACCAAAACCAAATCCCAGAGTAAGTATCAATGAATTAGTATTAATCATTAACAGTTTCAGAAGACAGTGTAAGTGAGTGGATAATATAAAGAGTTAGAAAAGAGAGAAAAAAAATTTTTTGCTTTTCTCTGCCCATAGCTTTTGTCTATGGTCATTTCTGTAAGAACAGTTAAAATGCTTTCAAGTCAAGAACCACGAACATACTGCAGGACTGTGGCCCAATAATGATGCCTTTCTGTTAAGCAGGGACACAGGCTGCATTTAGTAATGTTTTATCTATTGTTATAATGAATCAAGATGTGGCTGTAAACACAACTGATGAAGACAGGATGAGTTTTAAACGCTACTTTTGTTCCTGCTGAGCCATTACCAACACCTGCAGTTAAAATAATTATTTCAAATGTTGTTCTTTTTAAAAGAAGGAGTAGTTAGCAGTAGACCTGTCTTGTTACGGTAAATTAACATCTGCAGTTAATATGATTCCCCTTGGTTGTAAACATCCTGAATTAAAGCTTGTTATCTCGTTTAGAAAGTATGTTTTATGATTTCACCTGTTTTGTAGAGAGATAATTAAACATTTCACTGAAGTACAGGTTGGATTACTATGATCTTATTTTAGCCACCACAGAAATTAAGGAATGTTTTTACAGCAAATATTTCGAGTATTTAATTAAAACCTGTCCTGAAGTAAAGCAAGCATAACCAGTGAAAATAGTAAAAAGAGATTCTGAGATTGAAAACAAGACAAGAGCTGAATACAAGATTATTATTATTATTTTCTTAGAAATCTTGTATTTATCTTTAAAAATAATGTGAATACTCATGAAATTTTAGGGGAAACAAGAAAAAATAGTATGCTTGGAATAAACAGGTCAGCTTCAGACCTTATTTTAACTTAGGGTTTGTACTGTAATTAATAATGGAGCCACTCCTGGTTTATATAATGATCAAAATGGCCAAAAAGGACTTTCAGATTTTCTATGTGGAAATTCTTTAAGCGAATTCCAAAGTTTTGTATCATGCAGTCGTGGCTTTAGTTAGAATCAGTTTCCCCTTTTAAGACTTTGAATTTATCTCTGGCTAACTATTTGATTAAAAAAACCAAAAACCAAAAAACCCTCAACTATGTCTGTGAATGTTCCCAGCGTTAGACTTCTGTATTTGTTTTCTGCAGATATCCCAATGGGTAAGAGCCAATCACAAAGTGAAAAGTCAAGTCACCTAAAAACTGAAGGAAAATTCAGGGATTACTTGTCCAGTACAGAATGATCTTTTCCTCTAATGGACTGCCTTCTTTGCTTTGGAAGGAAGATGACGTGAAAATAGCTTCAGTTAAATGAATACCTGTTTTTCTTCTCTGTGAAGAAAACCAGAAAAAGACTTTGTAAAAGCCTCTAGCAGAGCATAGGCAACGTTAAAAGAAATGATACAAAGAATATTTTTAAGTATTGCTGTATTTTTTCTGCCAGTGATGTTTTTGCTAACAGGGGGAATTGGGAAGGTTTCTTGAGCAAGTTTCTTTTCAAAGCATGAAGCATTTCACTGATCTCCCTAGCATCARTCAGCTCTGAAGAAGGACAGACCGTTTTCTGACACTGCATTCTGAACTGTCATCCTCTCTTATTTATTATTGCTTCCTCTTCTTCAATCCATTTAACTGGGTTGTTCAAGCTAGTCTTACCTTTGCAGGAGGGGAGTTTTTGGACTTCTTTAAGACCAGAGCACTACTGTTCACTTGCTTCCAGAGAGTGCTTGTGAGTGATGCCACACAAACCCCTTCCTCAGAGATTGAGGGCATCACCCCTGTTATAAACCAACTGCTGTCGGGGACCAAGGTTAGCTTCCATCACCTGTAGCTGGGTCTCCCACATCACAGCATGAATACAGCATTGTCAGGAGTTGAGGCTGATCTCTGCTTTTCATATTTAATTTTGCTGTCTTTTTTCCCCTCACAGTGAATTCTAACTTGTTCTTTGAATAATAGGTGCTGCAGAGCTGCCACTAAAGGCAGCCAGCCTCTTTTAGTGTCGGCTGCAGGAAGGGTCAATATTTTCTTTTAAAGAAGAAAGCACAGTGATGACAATAATTAGGTAGACTGTATTTCAGGGTGAAAGGAAAACAGTTCTTAAACCATGGCTCTGATTTAAGTGCTAAGGTTGGCATTTTATTCTCAGTTCATTTAAAACCTGACTGGAGAATAGTGCAGGAGGTTGTTAAAAGGAAGTAGTTAAAAGTTCAAGCCATTAGGATTTATGTCCCCTCTACTGTGAAATAAGGCATTTCTTTCTGATTTTAAGTACTGTTTCAGCCAATTGTCAGCCTGAGAATGCACTGATTTTTGAAGGAGATTTCTGATACCTTATATCAAAGGCAGTAGACATTCAATGCTTTCTTCAGCCTCCATAATAGAACTGCACTCTTTAACTCACCTGTGATTTAACTGGTGTGTGAAAGAACTTTAAAACCTATTCCTTCCAATAAGCACATACTAAAAAGAAAGGGAAAAAAAAGAACCTGCTTTAACATAACATTTATACTCTGTTACTCACTTGTGACTCACTTGGAAAGGACTGACTTTTGTGGGAACTTCAGAGTTTTGAATAAAAATACATTTAAGCCTACAGCATTTAAAAAAATACCCCAATTTGTCATGAACCACCAATATTTTTCATCAGGCAAGTCTTTCTGTGAGGCTTACCTTGAGCCATATCCTGAGATTATCCAATTCACCATAGTTTCATTGACTTTGCAATGAGTAAAGACACACTCCATATTTATACTAGCACAGCTGATTACAATATATCAGAGCTGGGCCCCAAACTATCAGAATATGGACATATATGAGACAGAAGCAAACTGAATCATCTATGGGGATGTTTATGCCTTACTTTATTTTGAAATTTTTACAAAGGAAATAGTCTTGCTTGATTTGAATTTAAATTTCTTAATGATCTTCCAAAAATCTCAGTTGAGGAAATTGAGAGAATTGAATGCCTCTGAGACAGCTGAGCAAAAAAACAAGGATTCTGACAATACTGAGTGATTTGAAAATGATACCAATCCTTTTTAGTTATACTAAGATTTTTTTTCAGTGTTATCAAGGAAATGATCACTGTGAAAGATTTACCTTGAACTTTTTGTGCTGTTACAAAACAATGACATCTGCTTAACGTCAAGTATAGAAATTTGTTTTCCTGTTTCATGAACACTACATCTTTTCTAAAGCCTTGGCAAACAGACAAAAATGTGATTATACATAATCCAAATGTATCTTATTCTCCAGCAGACTCACTTTTATATCATCTTTTTAATGAGATGTTATTAGCAGCTTCAGAACTGTTTAATTAGAATGTTGGCATGATCCTTAGATCAAATGATGTTTTTTTATCAAGTCAATAATGTTCAGTTTCTATTTTATTTTGTAAAACAAAACATTTTAACAACCTTAAATCATGACTGTGGATAGAGTTTTAGAATGTTTTTAATCTTATATATATTGATTATCTTTTTATGATGGATAGCTGCAGGTAGCTTTTCCTCCTTTTCCTTAAGAGATGCCTTTGTTATGAATATATATGTGTGTGACTGGTATGTGAATTTTTATGTATGTCTGAGAACAATCGAATCAGATGCCAGTTTCTAAAATCTATCCCTTATTGTGAGAATGTAAAGTGTGTTTATTTGTGTATAAATATATTTTTATATGTTTGTGTTCAGTGTATTTTTAAAATGTGATTCAAGGTTGAGAATTTGTGATAAGATTTTACTGATAACTTACAAACCACTCAGCACTGCTAAGCATGCCCAGTTTATCTCAATGACAGAAACAGTGGTAGTTGTGCATTATTCTGTTATTGATTACTAAAAGCACATTAATTGTTCCACTTGTTAGTCTAAATTTTAAAGAGACTGGAAAAAGTCTCTGTCCTGACTCACTACAATTCACTCTTTATTTGGCTGTGTATTAAAAATGCTACACCTAAGCCATTTTGTGCTATCAGGAAATCAATGGCTTTCATGATTTTGCACCTTATCTGTCTAGCATAATGTATGTCATCCTGGCTGATAGCCCCAGCCTCCGTCACTACCTTTATCTCAGTTTCTTGTATAGACCCATAATCATTGCATCACTTGCCCCTGATGAACCTGCTGTATGTAGAGATTTCTGCAGAAAGGCTCAATCTGTTAATACATGGCTGCCATACTTAAGTTAGCATCTGCCTTGAACTTACTGATCTGCAGTCTTTTGGCTCATCCTGCACAGTTTCATGTAAACTTTGTGGATGTCAAGAACAGCCTGTAAGAAAAGTTTTGTGCCCTGTTTTGTAATGCCTTCTCTTAGTTGCAAATATTGAAGTAAAGACAGGAAACATTATGAATTTTAATTTCCTTCTGGTTCTAGTTCTTTTCTGTTCAGACATATGGAGGAGGTTATTGAATTTCTGATTCTGCAAGTCTCTCTTGTCATCACTTGAAAATGTTGTTAGTTATGGAAAAGCCCTGCTAGTTGCAGGACATTCTGCCCAGATCGCTACCTAAGGAGGATTCAATTCATTGCATGCACTTTCCAAATATTCTTACAAGCTTACTTCATAATTATTTAAAGTGGTGAGATTCTGCTAATTCCCAGGAGACAGTGGTCCACAACAAAGCATTTGCAGAATCCATTATTTTTCTGGCCTATTCTGTGGGGTGCTCACATTGTAGGTTGTGCCTACACCGGAACCCAGGGTTTAACCTCTCTGAATTTAAACTGAAAGTTGAAGTCCCAGACCTGTTCTTTCTTGTCCCTGGACTAGAAAACCTGCTGCTTCCTCAAGGACGCACAAATGAGTAAATCTCTTTTCACTTTTTATGCAATGAGAAAGGTCATGTCTAAAATTTAGCTATTTCACATACTTTAATTCTCAGTCTATTATAAACTCTTCTGTTGGGAATCCTTTCCTTCCTTGTTTTCCTCTTCCAATATGACGATATGTAGCTTTCAGCTACATCTCTACCCATCTGCCATTTCACAAGAATTTACATAGCTAGTCAAGGGTTAAAAAAGCAAAAGACAAGAAGTAGTCTTTCTAGAGTTTTAAACTGTGTTCGCAGTCAGCCAAAAACATATCTATCCATAGCTAACGGTAATTTAAGCTATCACTTCACTGACTGCTAGGTGAGCTAACTAAAACATTTCCCAGTTTTTCTTAGCCACCTCTGGTTGCACAGACTGGAGTATTTCAGCTCAGATAGCAGTCTTCTAACACAAGATTTAGCTGAATGGTAGCAGCTGGCAAACAGCTTTTACCTGTAACAGTACACTGACAGCATTTGTCAGGTGCATACAAATAACCAGCAAAATCTGCAATTGTCTAGTGGTATGCCTGTAATCTCTCAGTTTCAATGTAGATAATCCTAGGAACAAATTGCTTATGTAGACTGGAGAGTCACACRTACAACGTGAATGCCAATGCGAATGCCATCACCGGGGACAGTGCGGGGCGGGAGAGCTTTTGTTAACCCAAATAGTAAGAAGTGGTTTTACCCGGTGATACACTGACATGTGCTATTCCCCCAGTACACTACACAGGAGGGTGAGGATTTTCCTAAGGAAAAATCAATTTAGAAACATTGGGGAGAGAGGGGTAGAAAGAGGTACAAGTCTGGGCAGACATAAAAATCTACGTGTTTGTCTCAAGACTGCAGGGAACATGTAGGGTTATGGTGCAGGAGAAGCCCATACTGTGAGAATCACTCTGTTGCCAGTTATTTCAAGATGCCAGATCAAAATGGGATTTTTCTGTGAGAAGCAGAATTAGACAAAGTCAAGTCAGGGGTTTTGCCGTGTATCTAGTATCAGGCGGTGGGAAGAAAGCCTCTGAAAAATGCGTCAGGTGAATTTCCTGCAACTTGTGGGCAATATTCATCTTAACAAGTGTGATTTAATGTTTCCCAGTGTTTTAGGAAGGCTCAGGATTAGTTTGCAGAGGAATGAGAGCAGATGAAGGACCTTGGGCCATTGCGAAAGACTAGCCTACAGCTGGAAAGATTTGCATAAATTGGGGTTAGGAAAGATAATCCTGAGCTTTGGAAAAAGGAAACTGAGGTAGGTAGATCTAGCATATCAGATTTAGACGTGCAGATACACCAGGTGTTCGTATACTCTGGTAACAAATCCACTTCCTGAAAGGGAAAAAAAACCCAGTAAAGAATAGTCCTGTAGCCCAGTACGTACAGAACTGACATTGTTTGCAACGGGCCGCTGGCTCTGTATTTAGCAAACAGCACAGGCTGTTAGGCTTGCTTTTTCTAGACTGTCTTGGTTTACATGGAGTTAGTCAGTCTGTTTTGTATTTAGATTGTGTTACTATAACTGGACTAATAGTAATAGTTGTTTGTTGTATTTTGGTTATACTTCTACAATTTTTTGATTAGACTAATGATAAATTCTTTGCTTCTTCTACAAGATGTTCTACTTTTTGTCTGTAACAAGATACTGAGTGTAACAAAAGGCTTAAGAAAATTGAAATCTTTAGGACCTGCAATAGAGAAATGAAAAATGATAATGCATAGCATTTTTACCATAGTCTGTAGTTCCAATAAAATGGATTATTTTATCCATCTGCTGAAGAAGTGTGATGACTGTATATTAGCACCATCATGTTTAAGTTTTTCTGTCTAGTCTCCTAAACTTGTACTTACAAATTTCATTTACAAATTTCATTAATGCTATTGCACTCTCTAACAGGTATATTCAAATACTTTGGCTTTGTGAGTTGATTGTGGGGAGAATAAATATGGAAAAAATGAAAACTCTTGCTAAGTTAAATTTTCTTTAGAAATTTTCTCTATTATCCTGTCAGCTTTTGTGAACAGTAACTGGTTATCTCTTGCTGTTATGATGACAATCATTCCTTTATTTACATCCCTGCCTCATCCAAACAGCAATTAATGAAGCTTAGATAAGACTTATATAAGTCAATCCCAAGGTCACTAGTGTGGATAACCAAACTGTAAAAAGGCATCTGCCTTTCTGTATAAGTCTGAGTGAATGTGTGCAGAAATATAAAACAGTGGGGTTATCAAGCTGCCTAAATCTTAAATTTATTACATTCTGTTAATCTGAGTGGAGTAGAGTTAAATTGTTTACAATACCACAAGATGTGGCATCCCCATGTTTCAGGAGCACCTGCTGGAGATTCGTATAAAAAGAAGCCCTTTATATGCTGGCTATGCAGAACACCTGGTTTTTATATTTAAAGAAATCTGTGGCTTGCTGTTTCAATTCCACACAAAATTCTCTGTGTCATGGTCAGACTCAACACACATATTCACACTAATTCAGAGATTTTAAAGCAGTAGAGACAATCAGATTGCTTTATTTGACAGAAACAATCTTTTGTTGTGTGTAGTACAACCCAGAGAATCATCCAGTTACTCCTGCACTGAGCCTAGGTATGAATGACACACTTTCCAGAAAACTATGCAGGTAATAGCTAGAGATCTGCATAGGAAAGGGAATATTTAGAAAAATAAAAATATTTTAAAAATATTTTAATACATGAAATATTTTGCTTTTGTTTTGGTAATGGTTTTATTTAGAAATTGACCCAAGTTTTTAGAAAATATTGAACAAAAAAATCAAGAAAATAAATTTTAAATTTTATAATGAACAAAATTAGTATTTTCAAGCAAAGCATTAAAATTTCATTTAGAAAATTTAGGGAAAAAAAGTCCTTTTCAAGATCTTGGGGAATGGAAAATCATCTCTTGGTTGTTATTTTAATAGTGAATCATGTTTACTATTGAAATAAAGAGGCTGACTTCTACCTTGAATTTATCTGAGCTTAACATTCTGACATAAGATACCTGTACTGCTTTCTACTACATTAAAAAACAATGAATATGTGTGTATATTTTTATATATATATATATTTTTTTTTAATCCAAGAAGGACTCTTAAACATCTGTTTGATAAAAGAACAAACTGTCTTTTGCTGTAAAACTGTCAGGCCTTACATACAAATTTTCAGTCTCTTCAGAATTCTTCCCAGCTTTTCAATATTTTTAAAACCATGACAGACATGACTGGATCCAATATTTCAGTATCTATCTGCCCAGCTTGATACATAGAATTTGGTTACTAGCTAGTTTCTTGTTTATCTACCAATGGCTTGGTTACAATATCACAGTTTGAGGTCTCACTTAGTTACTCAGGACAAACTCTAAATCTTGGAACTCCTTTATAAGGATACTGTCCCTCTGTCCCTACCTGTTAAGTACAATTTCTGTTCCTTGTAAGGAGGCTTCTGACCTTTGCATGGCCTTTTAGTGTAGAACTATATCTATCATGTATCTGAGTAGTTCTCTATTTCAGTCTCCATTCTTCACCCCCTGTTCATTTATGAAGGCGAATTTTTGGTGTCTTAAGGTATATTAATTACTGTCTTACTCCAGGATTGTATCAGTGTAATATCAGGCAATTAATAGTGCTACAACAGGAAATAGAGGATTCATGTTTTAGGATTCTCCAAATAAGCTGTAAAGAGCATCTTATCATATTTCACTACCTTTGTGATTCAATGCAAAAAGCAAGTGTGGCAAGACATTTCCTTTGTAACCCTGACCAGCTCATTACTCACTATTTTTCAATCCTTTATGGGGTTTGGTGGCCTAGTTTTGGGCTTTGGCATAGTCCAGAATTTCATTTTAGTGCATGCCGTCCTGAGACAGCATAACTTTTTCAGTTCATGTTTTAGAGCTATCCTGTATTAGTTCATTTCTCTGACTCCCTGTAACCTGATCCTCCAAAAATGTGCAGCTAGGCTAAATTTTTACACATTGTAACTAGTGCCTTTAATATGGTGGGACTCTGTTGACTTTACATGGCTGCAGATTTRGCTAAACAAATATATAACCGTAGATATCTAAAGGAGGGTGGTAGGCATTCCAATGTCTTCATTTTGTTTTATTTACTTTTTCTGCTAAAGGTGGCTCTAAAAAAAGGAGGTTGATACCTCATGCATTTAAGAGCCCTCATTAATTTTGCTTTTCTTCTCCTACGGGTGATCTTGCAAGACACAATGCCAGCATATTTGAGGGTCTGAGACACAGATTATAGTTCTGAACACATTGTCTTTGCAATTAAGCTTGAATTAATTGGTATTCAGTCCTGTTTAAAATAAAAGATTATGACAAACTGCCTGAAGCATAGTGACTGGCCTATCATTGCAATTTATGAAGCCCCTTAAGTGTAAGTTTGAAGAATAAAAATATTTTCTTCACAGTACAGTATTACTGCATCAATATTTTCAAGTGACACATCAGCTATTCGCGCTGCCAAGGACAGAAATGAAAAGAAGTTGTATATGAATATCACAATGAAGGCTGTGTAAACTCTATGAGGCAATGTTTGCAGCTATACTTCAAACAAATTTGTTTAGGTAATAGAGGACCCATGAATGAACATTTATTTTCTGGTGATCTGGATGTAAGTGATGAAGAACCATTACTAGCAAGAGCTCAAACTTGGAGTCTACCTCTTAAGTGCCTCCCTTAATATCCAAATGATAGTGCCAGAATCAGTCTTTTCTGCCTGGCCCAATGAATATTTAAGCAATTATACAAAATGGAACAACTTTATGTAGAGAACATTTAATTAAAATCACTTTGGGAGTATCACTTTTTTGAGAATTGAACAACATTCATTAGAATTTTTTCTCTAAATTGGGCAGAGAGGAGATTTGGATTCAGGTCTCAAACATCATCTATATGCCTTGCTGTGCATTCTAAAGTAAGAAAGGTGAGGGACTGCTTTTCATCTCGGGTTTTATGAACCTGAGTTCTTTAGTTATGTTTAACAATGAAACAAAGTAAACATGTTTTACTAGAAAAAGAGAAATGAGTTTCAAATCTAGCCAAATCATTAATTAATAGATTGATTTTTACCTGGCTGTCAACTTAAAAAAACAGCTGTCAGCACAGTACAATTCCTGAGTATGGCCTGTACATTTATACACAGTCTAGATCATCCATGGCTGATGTGTAGGGAGAATAGTAGCAATTGGCTACCTCATCTTTTGAAGGCTGAGGGAGTTGCCGTAAAAGTATATGACTGTCCTTTTGAATGCTGGTTGGTGCCAAGATCCCAAACCACAATCTCTGGTCAGCATGTCTCGCTGATAATGTGTATTTATTGTTAGTTGCTCCCTTTGAGGACAGTTCACTTGTTAGAAGTTGATGTGGGATTATAAATGGGATTAATATATTTCATAACTTTACTGGATAATTACTAATCTAATTAGTTCCTTGTACTTCTGCCCTTTAGCAAGGATGTTGAAGTTAAATGTTAGTGTTTCAGTATTCTTCTTAAAACAAAATTTGTGAAGTTTTTGTAATGAATGAAGGACTCTTCAAGTTTTAAATATCCCTTCAGTATTGTGCTTAATAATAGTTACCATCAACATTTCCTTGTTTGTTCCGATCAGACAGGAGGACACCAGCTGTTGCAGGGAAAAGCTCCTCAGTTCACACAGTTTAAATCAAATCATGATCAAAGTGGTTTATTCATTTAATAACAACATGTAATTAACTAGCAATCAGTGAACTATACATTCAGGTTCGGTGTCAGCAATACAACAGATAAACCACAAAATGAGATACTTAACAACAAATACTACAAATTTCTAAACAATGTTCCATAGCTAACCTCAAAAAGTTCTGATCGCTGCCCCGCGCCCCCGCCGCTGTCACGGGCGGTGTGTTGCCCCCCTTGCTGGGGCCTGGCTGCTCCCGCTGTCCCCGAGGAGGCTGCTCTGCCTGGGCTTGGCAGCGGTCGCGGTGCTGCAGGGTGACTGTGGGTAGCACCACACCACGTTGTGACTGCTGCTGTTTCTGCTCCAAGGTCTCTCCCCCCGTTACAAATTTTCATGCTTCTTTTATGCTTCTTGTGAAGCTGACTCTGGTCTCTGTATGAAAAGTCACTTTGAAGTTCCCCAGTTGCTGTTTAATGTGACTGATGGTTCTTTAGCACATCAGTTTTGGGCAAATGCCCTTGCAGGCAATTGCGGGTGCCCTGTTTGCATACTCGAGTCACACTCCCATTCCCCTCTTAACACCTGTTGTTATCCAGACTGTTTTGCCGCAGTTGGACTATTGAGCACCTCAACGATCAGCTAATGTATGAAATCGAGACAAAATACTTGTGTGGGTAGAACAAGGATATTCTGACACCCTGGCAGCAATGTGGCAGAATAGATTAATCTAATTTAGTGGACATTTATTAAGAGGCCATCAAATATGACAGCAGTGATGTACAAATTTAAAAAGACTGTTAGCTGCAAAAGAATGGTGAGGAACAAGAACCTCCTATAATACCAGCTGATCAAAACAAATATGATTTGACAGAGTCACTTATCATGTACTTGAAGTGATTATAGTCCCCTTTGATTATAATGAAAGAAAAATGGAGGATTTACTACTATTTCTGTGAGAAATTATCTTGAACTTACGAAGTTTATGAGTGACTGCTCTATCCTGTCATCTTCAGTTCTTCTTTCCCAATCTTTAATATTTTCAAGCAATTGTTTTAATATAAACTTACTATTTTAAACAATCAGTATTCTTGCATAGATACTCCTCTTTATCAGGGAAAGATCTTGTTAGTGAAGCCAATAAGAAAAGATCATTAGAAGAGCTTATGTTCAAATACAGATTTAAGGGAAAAAGCCAAATTTTGATTATACTGAAAACACTAGTACTGGTCTGAAATTTTTGACAATACCTATCTGAGTTAGAAAAGTTTCGATTTGTGTTGTTTCTTTTTTTCCATTTGTACATTCTAGTTTCTATAAGGATTTTGGTGGAATTGGAATCTCATGCCAAGGATGGAATTTCTAGTCAAAATGTCCAGGGCGCACTCGTGTTGGAGTAGCCTGTTGGTCAGATGAGTACCAAATCCAAGACTTTGTTCTGCTTTATTCACTGCAAGCACCATCATACACTGCCCGCAGCTGTCCTGTTTTATTGGCTGTGTTTAAACATCCACATTGTGTTTACTTCGTTGTGATGCAGGTGTTTTAGTGCTTCAGAGAGTGAAGGGAAACAAATCAAGCCAAACTTTGGAAGATCGGATACAGCTGGACTGGGGGGGGAGTGGAAAGGAGGGCAGGTTCATGGTCCAGTACTTCCCTCCACACTTTATGGCTCTGCATGTGCCCTGTACTGCTAATAGAGGGGTTGCTCCCGCCTTAAATCCACCTAGCCCTCAGGGAACTTGCAGCTGACTGTAGGTCAGCTTCCCTAGCTAGGTACAACTATAATGATATGGAAGAATTAAGAAATGGTAGGAATATGCATTCCTTAACCCACAGAACCTTTTTTTTTTCTTTATAAAGAGAAAGACTCCTTTCCTATTTTTAAAGGGATTATTATGCCATATTGACTCATGTAAGAATTGGTGTTTTGCTGATCCAGTTAAGTTAGGACAACACAGCCAAATGCTTCAAATTTTGTTTTAGCTTTAAGAGAACTGTTCCATGATTCCACAAAAAGGCAGAAGTTGCCATTTTGTTTCTTACGTAATTATTTAATTAAGTATTTACAGATATTATCCTTCTGAGTTTTCAGAATTTTTTGATCAACAAATCTTTGCTTTGGATAGGACACAATTTGAATTCCTTCCATTTTCCATCCTTACTTTCAAGCTTATATTTTAAATATAAATTTGTCAATGCAATTGGTTTATTCCTAATCCAACCAAGAGTGTTTGCACTGAATCTATTTTCAGTGATGTTTAAAAATTCTTAAATATAACTGTTTGCCATGAAGATCCTGAGGCTCTAGTATCTTTCCACTCGCCTACAAGCTTAGGCATACATGTGAACTTTGTACAGAAAACATCTTTGTGGTTTACGGCTAAATTTTGCAAGTCAATATTGAAGAAATAAATTATTTTAAGAGTAGGCTTATATCCAAAGACATAATGAAATCCAACATGGTTCAGTAGACAAAATGTTATGCCTGACTGACATGCACATATCGTCTTGAAAGATGTTTTCTGAAGTTTGCACAGTGCCTATTGATATACATGAAGAATAATCAAGCACTCCAGAGGAAGTGCTTGAGTTAGATTTGTATGGTATACCAGCACAAATGTAGAAAGAAAATTACTTCAGGACACAATTCTTTGTGCCAAGTTTCACACTATTTCTTTCATTTGTAGATTTTGTGTGTTTTTCATGCAGAGTGATAGCTGGAAAGAGTTTCAAGGTGGCATACACTTCAGGCTAGGCTATTCTACTATTGCTACTTGTTCCAAGAAAATTAACGAAATCCAACAGTATCCTTTATCTATCTAGTGCAGGCTTCATTAATTAATCCTTTTTATCTGTGCGACTAACAAGTAAATCTCAGGTTAGAATTTCATACTCCTTGAAATGAATTCTGATTATGTTCCCACCCGCTTATTCTCTTTCCACTTACACACTTATTAAGTCAAAGTAGACTTGACCATTCCTCTACATGTCTTGTAATGAAATTTACAAGGGTGAATCTGGTTAATACTTTTTTCCATTTTAGTAGGCTGACCTGTTAGAAGATGACACAGAGGATATAGAGCATATAAGTAATAGGTTACATTTCAGAACAGTGTAAATGGAAAACACATGAAATCATAGAAGGAACTGTCTTCACTATTATGTTCTGCCTCATCTCCTAACATTTGGAGGGAGATTCTTCAAAAAGTACAAATGGACTTTCAGGCAGGACATCAGTTTCCAGTTCCCAGTTGTATCCCAGAAATTTTCCTTCTAAAAGATAGCTTGCACTAGCTAAAAGTCTATAAACAAAGAGTGGGAACAAAGCTATGTAGATATCTTTGTCTCCCACTCATAAAAGAGAAATAAAGACTAGACTGCGCTATCTTCCGCCTGTATTTCACAACTATATTTCAAGGAGTTGATGTAAGACTCAGAAGAGGGGGAGGGAAGCAAGGCCTAGGCATAGCCTTCTCTCTCTTTCTCCTCTCAAGTTGGATAATTGCGTTGATACTAAGCTGCYGACTGGCTTCTTTTACTCTCATGGGCCTTAGACCCCACAGGCTGCTGGGGTTCTGGCTGTCTCCCTTAAAGCCCATCTTGTCTCAGACTATACCCAAGCTGTGTCTCCAGTTCCACAGAGGTGGCATTGGTAGAGATGTGACAAGGTAACCGGCCACTGTCACCTCACTGTGAAATCCCAGTGAAGGTCACATGTCTGCAGTCTTCTCTGTGGTATGGCTGATGTCAACACTTCTTCTCACGGCTGGTTTATCTCATTTAAAACTGCAGTGCTTGGCTTCCCCAAGGATTTGCAGCAAGGTAGCTGATGCATTTATTACAGTATAATCTCACTTCTTCTGACAGCAGAAACAAGGCCTGGGAAGTACCTGTTTTAGTGAGTAGGAGACGTGAACTTCTGTCCTTTCTGGGAGTTTTTACTGAAGTAGAGGATCTTTCCTTTTGTAGCCCATATTAAGAATCTTGATGGTAAAGTCTGCCTGGAAGTTACTCTTCAACTAGTGGGCAAACTCTGTTGCAAACACTGGCAGTGAATCTGGCTCTGTAATTAGAAACTGTTCTAGCTGTATATCTTTACATTTCTGTTGCTAAGATATTTACAGGCAAGAATCTTTTTTTCTTCAAAGCTAATCTGCTCCTGTTGCTTTATACCCAACTGAAAACATAAATCACTGAGATGCACCACGATTGTTTGCTGTGGAAACAATTATGGTATCATTCTTTCAAACTTAGGTGACAAAAATTCATAAACTGTGAATTTGAGCAGAATTGTTTCCAAACAGATTTTTTTTTTAACTGCCCTGTGAAGCTTGAACTGCTCTTTTGTGTTGCTCATGAAGGGATATGCCGATGGCTTAATATCCATCAAGTACCAATAACAGAAAAAAAACTGAAGTTACATGAATATTTGCTCATTTCTATTGACTTTTACAAAAACTGACAGGCATGTCAAGTTTCAGCCTGGCACATCAGCTTATGTCACAAGGCAAGGTAAAACATCATAAGACCCAGTTCAAAGCAACATTTCATGTACAGAAACAAATGTAAGGAGACATTGCTTGGCTTTGAATGGGGGTAAAAGACACCAGTATCTCTCTTCTATGTTGCTTCTGTAAGAAACACCTTGTTCCCTGCATATTGAAAGTCATGTGAATTTCCACTGCTATAGTTTACTTTTTTACTAGTTCTGCTTGTTTTTCCATGCAAAGTTGAATTAACTTTAGGATATAAATCAGTTTAGCCTAAACTTGTGAATTTTTACTCACAGCAGTAAGTAACACTTCTCACATTAGTATACCTCAATACTAAAAAAATCTGCTCTGTTAGAGGGATGTTTTCAAAGGAATAGTCGGATGTTAGGTGATTAGTTTACTCTGATTCTCATAGGGAATAATGTGCCTCATTGCACATTTGTACTTTGGTTGACGTGCAAGATAAAGAATATTCTTCTTTGCAGAAATTATTTATTTTCCCAAATCAGAAATTTAAATTGTTTGAGCACTTGCTTAAGTTAATTTCTGTTCAGAAAAGAACTTAACCATATACTTCAAGGATGTGCTTACATCTCATTTGCTTGGTGATTGAGGCTGTGCTTAAGCTGTCTGCTGAATAGATGACCTTTTTATGAACTATAATATGTTAGAACTGCAAACATGCAGGTGACTATTGATGTTAGTTAAATGGCACAATAACCATATTGTGCCATATTGTCTTAAAGATAGATTCCTCTCACTTAGGGTAGGTTGAAGCCATACAGACCCTTGGGATTAGCACTCAAATACATGAATCTGCAGAATCACAGCCCGAATTTATGAGGATTATAGTTTCTTATGAATGATTTCACCCTTCCAGGTATGCCCTGCAAAAGTGGGTACCTGTTTACAAGATACCATGGGACTGTGTTCAGTCCCATACTTCTAGGCTAAAGGGTATTTTTCTTTTCTTTCTTAAAAAGACAATAATGGCTGAGAAAATAGATTGTGCTGATCAAAAACACTTTTTCAGCATACAAGTTCTGGATAGTATTAGTTCAACTAACTTCAATGAGAGGTTAGATTTAGCAGATTATAGCTAGTTTTATGCATAGCTTTCTGTCCAGTTCTGTGATGATCTTATATTGGCTATATATTCTGGGAATGTTCCTCTGATTGATTCACTCTGTGATGTGAAATAACAGTCCCCCATAATTTCAAAAATGAAATGAGATCTCTACTTCTCTGCTGGTAGTGAAGCATCTTTTCTCCCAAACAGCCGCCCAATCTTTTGTGAGTATTTGAAAACATTTTTGGTTGAAGGTTATAATTCAGTATTTCTAGGTCAAACTTTCCTATAATGAAAAGGGGGTGGAGGAGGCCTTGAGTCTATTTTCAGAAAAAATTGCCTTCAAGCAACATCTACCAAATGTTGAACATTTGTTCTATACATAATTAGTAGGAGGGAGGGGGAGAAGGAAAGTGACATTTTTCTTTGAGAGTGGATTACTTACAGACATTCTGTTTCCTAATTCCAGGGCCTTGTGGTAGCTCTTTTTTTTCCATTACCCCACAGCTATTCATTAGCTGATGCGCCAATGTCTGTCACAATTTCTCCTGTGGGACAACGGTGTCTTAATATTTTAGCAACAGCACAGCGATGTAATTATCTGTAAATAATTTAGCATGTATTTCATCCGTGTTGAAGCTTTCCAATCAGTCAAATTAAAAAACCCCAAACATTTCCTATCAAACTTCAATTGCCTTCTGCAATATGCTTTTTGTCATCTTTGGTTTCTCAGAAATCTTTCATTAGGTATTTTCTTCTACGAATATTTGGACCATCAAAACCATCTTAGTTTGCTGGGGACAAATTCAAACATGATGTGAATAAGTGGCTTCTTCTGAAATTGCACCTGTTTGCACTGTAATTGAGTGTTGCAGGCCTTTTTTGTATTTTCTTCCTATATGCAGGAAGAATACATGCAACTATTAATTAAAAGTTCTAAAGATAAGACTATTGATTATGCTGATTATATCTTTTAATTTCTATGATCAAGCAATCAATTAAGCAATTAAAAATTAATTTTCATTAATTTCTTCAGTTTTTTGTTAGTTTCCTTCCCTAGCACCTTGCCTTGAGTGTTTCTTGAAAGGAGAATGAACGTGAGAAAAAGGATTTGAACATTCATCATCACATGAAAATTCAAAAAAAGTGTGTTTCAGTTCAGCTGAAGCTGGCTTCCATGGATTTCAAAAACACTCAGATCGGATCTGAGCTGAACATTAGTGCTAGCTTATTCACAGGTTTCTTGATGTCTCCATTCTGCTTGTGTTTTACCTAGACTCCAGTGTTAAAATGATGTACCTAAAAATAATCAAGTGCCTGTGAGTAATCTCAAAGAATATAAGGGCGTTGTTCATGTTTGGGAAGATTGGTGTATATGTAGTTCTTCTTAGGACTGGAACTAAGGTTAGTATAGTCCTTTGGATGGGGCCTTTGTTTTAATATCTGCAAAGACTCTACCATACTCTGGATAACATGTGAAAATTATCGATGACACAAGTGGTTCAGTTTTGGCAATGTTTGACATGAGAAGTTTCCAACAAGTGTTATTTTTAATTAGAAGTGGAGTTGGCTTCAGCTGTCTTTGCACTCTTCTGAATGGGACTGCTAATTTTACTTAAGCTTGTGAAAGACTGCATCCTTACCTGAGTATGTGTGTGTATGGGACAATTTAGGCATAATCTCTCTTTACATTGCATTCTCAGAAATCTCTCTGTGGTTTTGAAGTCGGAATGATATAAGGAATAGTTRCCATAGTCCTCAGAGAGTGAAAATCTGCCCTTACGCACAGGGCTGTAACAAGGACTATCATTACCTAGAGCTGACATAAGCCAGGAAAATATATGTTTAGGTGGTATATACTTGACACAACATAAGGCCTATATACCTTTTCTTGAGGATAAATGGTTAAGCAGACAACAGCATGATGAAATGTATGAGTTCCACTTGCATCAAATGAGAAGGGAACAATAAACATGAAAATATTTGTCTGCAGTCTATATTTTGTATTTGCATTCTGTCAAAAGTGTAAAATATTTAAATTCAGGTTTTCTTTGTAGCGATATGTGATCAGTAATACTAATTATCTGAGGAATTCGATCTGCTTTGGGTTTGTTGCTGTGGGAAAAAAAAATCAATTTATTTTCAGCAACCAAGTGGAAGATATATTGAATTGTCTGATAGATACTAAACATAAAAACACTCTTCTGAGTGTAGCACATTGGAAGATAGAGGGTCAAACCAGGAGATTTTTTAGTAGATTTTAATCTTGCAATGGAGTCTCACTAATTAGAGCCCAGCTGACTCTCTTAATTGTCATCTCTTAAAGCGCTGATGGAATGGCAATCGTAAGGATGCACAGAGATATGAATGTGGTGCTGCAGACCACATTGGAGACTTGAAGCCATGGATTTTGTGCAGGATATTTATTAGACATGTTTGAATAATATTTGTGAATAATATATGAGATCATTTTTCCCTGTGAATCATCAAATACATTATTAATGAACACTTATTATTCAGTCCATTTTTTAGAAGGTCAAATAATGTTATGTAAATACATTAATCTAGATTTTTTTCCTCTTGCCCATGGTCCTTCCCTTAGTTAAGACAACTCTCACTAAATTTTGTTTTACCAAAGGAAGTATTCTCTTCAAGGTGTATTTATTATGCCATTATTATGTATTCCTAATATCCACATGGAAAGTCTGTGTAGAGTAGCTAATGTGCTGTAAATTCATACCTGAACTTCAATTAGTAAGTTCACTGAGGAAAAGCCCAGCAAGTACGCCTGTTGCTTTCACAGAAATAATAAACCATTGATAATCTTTCTGGTTGCTTCAGTTGCTCAGAATGGCTGCTTTTCATTAAACATACCCTTTGGTTTAACAGTCATGTTTTGGATGATTAGAATGTAAAGCAGACTATGGAATTAACTTGACTGTTAGGAGTCTATGATGTTTTTCTCCCGTTGTATTATACCAATTCACAATGTATGCTTGCAAGTAGTCTCCAATTAAAATAAATATATAGCCTACAAAAATATACATCTAGACTTGGATGTATTTTGGATATATGACTGATCATGTGATGAATATGTAAATTTACTGAGGAACTTTGTTTGATTCATAGTTTTTATAATCCAGACAGCATCTCCTCTTGTCTGTCAAGATATAAAGAGACTATAAGGATTTGGGATTAGAGAACATACTTTCCTCATGTGTGGGTATACTGACAAGTATGGTGGACCCAGATCACTTAGATGCCCCCGATAATCTAGTCTCATTGATGTCCTGGACATTTTTGAGTTTCCCCATTGCCAGCCACACTGGCAAGGGGTTGCTAGATGATAACAGGCAAATCCTTTTTTCCAGAGCTCAACTGGAATAACTAATCTGTAGTCTGGGGTACAGTCTGTGAGAAACGAAGTCTTGCTCACTAAACCACAGAATGGGGGAAGCTCTGCTGCTTTTAATATTGGGTAGAATGAATGACTGGTGGGATCATGTCATCACACAGCTATTTCTGCAGGTGTGGGATCCTTTTTAATCTCTCTTAGTCTCTCCAAAGAAAAGCAACCCCTACCAACCTATTCAATAATTCACAGAAATACTGAAGCCTGATTCATATCAATGTCCTATGCCCTTGATAGTCCTTCATTGCAACATTTCCAGGTCCTCTCTTTTTGCCCACTACTACTGTCACAATAGGAATAGGGATACCCTAGAATAATGTGCCTTGTTTTGTCTTATACTGTCATAGATTAGTAATGCCATAGAATGAAATCAAGCTACACAATTATAAAAAAGCAATGAGACAAAAATTATGTCATACATATCTACCTTGTTCCAAATATGAAGCATTATCTTTATGCTGTACATGGATTCCAGGTACACTGCATTACAGTAACTATTATTAAATGTATTCTGGATTGTTGGAATAGTTCTAGCACATTTGGTAGAATCAGTGTTTTATCTATCTAAAAGTAAAAGCAACGTAGTGTCTTAATAGGATTAACTCAGTGGTGACTGAACAGAGCTTCTAGTAGACAAAATACTTAGTAACCTCACAGCCTCAGCCATTACCCTTGTTTCATACTTAATCTGTTCGTACCCTGTGTGTCCCCTACCTAATCCAGGGCTCACTGAAGTCAAAGAAAAGTTATCACAGACATTAATAAGAGAAGGATAAAATAAAAAGACTATTATTATTATTATTAAAAAGACTATTTCATACAGAACAAAGGCATTCAGCAACAGGCAAAGGTAATTTCAACTGGAAAAATAAACTAGGTTAAGATGCTTTTGAAAATTCCATTCCAAGCAACCAGAAAGAAAGATCTAAAAAAGGCTGATATAAATGATGTTTATCAAAACCTACTTGAAATCAAATCAAAACCTGCTTAAAATAACAAGAATAATAGAAATTTAGCATGAAGATGGTCAGAACTGGGTATGTCTATACAGATGAAAGTAAAAAGGTATATACTAGTATTAGAGAAGACTGGCTATTATTCACCAAGTTTAGGCTTACTTTTTCTGTCTCCACTTATATAGTGTGTGAAGTTTATTTAGTGTGTGAAGTCATATTAGTGTGCGAAGTTGGGAGCACAATTTCTGAACATTTTAAATAAAGACATATCCCTGAAAACCTAAAACAAAAAAGGCTCAATAAAAGCAGTGAAAAAGCAAACAGGGTCTATTGGGAACGTAATCTAGGGATAAAGTAGTAGAGTTGTCAGTTGCAGTAAGCAACTTTATTAAAAGCGTAACAGCAAACTTTCCTGATGAGCAGCTCAGATAGAAAACATAGTAAAAGATCTATGTGACTTTACCAGATTTCTTTTAGGACTTGGAAAAACAAAAAGAAATTATACAGGAAGGGAAAAATACTGAATATGAGGTACCAGAACAAGAAAAATAGAACAATCAGAAAGGATAAGTCACAAAAATAGTTTCAACCAATAAAAATTGAAAGACCAAGATACATTACTTATCAGAAAAGGAGAGAAAGTAGTGGATGACAGAGAAAACTGATGTATTCAGTTCTTTTCCTTAAGTATTTTTAAATATTTGTAAAAAAAAAAATTATTGTAATTGATTCTTAAGATTTTTTTTGGAAAGGTGTGGTAAATGTAATAGAAAAAGAGTAGGTTAAATAAAATCTAGGTAAGTTAAAAACTTTCATCTCATCAGTGTCTCATAGAAGTCCACCTACAGTACTGAAAAAAATAGCTGAAGCTATTTTGGAACCCAAAGTGGTTTTCCATATGAATTGCAGGGCTAGTGATATCTAAGGACAAGAGCAGGTCAAATATATCCTTTTTTTAAAATTAATACTTGTTTTTAAAAATAGGTAAGTGTAAGATTGGAGAAATAACAGGTTACTTTAGACCTACATATCTCCACTTCCAAGAAGACAAATGATAAGGCAGTTTATAAGACAATGCCTATGGTGACTTTCAGTAATGGGACTGTGAAATGGGTTGATTCTGAGTTGACCGCAAATGGGACAATAAATAGTGGAAAGGAGTTGATCTTTTCATGTTTGGTGTTATGTTGCAAGATTAGAAACATTACTTAGTAGATGGACTTCCAAAATTTCTATCAGCTATAGCTTCTGAGTATACTTAGACTAAACCATGGAGAACACACTGAAGTAATACCACTGTGGTGTGATAAAAGTAGGCATGAAATTACAAAGTCTAAATTTGAAAAAAGAGAAACACAGAAAAAAAGGAGAATAACATTGTACTTTTCGTAGAAGAAAAAAATGTCATTTTGGGCTTGTTGTTTTTAAACTGTGAACACATGTTCTCTTAGCTCTCACATTTTTAATCCAACAACATTTCCTTTTGCTTATAAACTAATGGTTTGAGTTTTCTCAGATATTCAAACACATGACAAATTTTAATTCTGACCTTTGAACTCCATCTGTTTAACCAGTCCTTTATGTTTGCAGCAATCCATTTTTATGAGTAAAAGTCTACCATCCTGTTCTAAGTATACTGTTTAGAACATCTTTGCACATTTAAAGTACAATCCGATAAAGGAAAAATATTATTCTAATATAATTTAAATATGCAGAAAATATGTTCAACCAGTATTCTCAGTCAACTGTACAGAAGAGTAGCTTCATACTCACTTGTCTGGGAAAGCAGATATTGCTGTTGTTATTATTAATATTATTATTATTATTTAATAAGTACCATAAAATACTGAAATATTATTTCCCAAATGTTTATGCTGGAGTTGAACATCATTACTACTTTTTCATAAATGATGCTATTCATCTTTAGACATAGAATCAGGAAAACATTTAACTGTTTAGCAAAGCACTCTTAAGGAATGAGCCAGCACCTAAAGTTTAGGACTCACCTGCTTTTCTCAGCGTATATGGACATAAGTAATTGCTTATGTTCCTTTAGGTACTCGAGCTAGAGAAGTGTTCTTAGCTTTTTATTAAAGCCAAACTATTACCGATGTTATCATATAAGCAGAGACTGTGTACCTTTGTCAGTCCCCATACAGGTGTGTACTCAGCAGTCATGCTGAGTGTCAGAGACATGTTCCATGTCAGAGACAATACTGTTGACATGTTTCCCAGTTGTCATAATGTCTACTCCTTATTCTTTTGCATCCATGTGGCAATTTGTTCTTTTTTTAGAAAGCCAACTGAAGGTCATCTTTCTTATACTCAGTGGATTATGGCTTTATCATTTCATGCCTTACCTAAGTTTTATTACTTTGACATTTTCATTCATCATTTCCTTTTAATATTCTTTTTATGTTGTTATTCCTTTAGACTACAGTGCATAGCAACTCTCCCTGGGAAGTAGTTTCCCTAGAAGAACTCTTATTGGCTCTTTCTTCTTATGATATTTGGTTTATAACAACATAAATAGTGCCATAAATAGAGACCTCTTGATAGGGAACATTTATTAAATATAATAGCTACATCTACAAACTGGAGTAAACCTCAGAGTAGGACTACTTGATCTTAGCTTCAGGTTATGAAGAGGGGAATAAGGGACTATTAGTCCAATAAATTCCCAGAAAGAAGAAAAGTTTGGTTTATGGTTGGTGAAGAGCAGAATCAAACCTAGACACAGGAAGGAAGGAAGAGGAGGAAATTCCCCTGTATTCACTTCAATTTTATCCTATTCTTATGATTACATTCTCATACTGTACAATTCTCTGTTGTATCTGAATGGCCATCTGTAAACAGTGTAGTAGCACATCTGTGTTACTTCTTCCACTCCCCAAAGAAAGAACAATGAAAAATATATGCTTTGGAATATGCTTATTGTATGTCTACACATATGTTGTAGTGGAGAAAAATTCTAATTGATTACAGTCATAAACTGGACCTTCAGGAAGAATCATGGAAAGAATTGATGATCAAAGAGTATATCTGGAGCATAACTTCTTGTGTATCCATACTATTCTACACTGCCCTCATAGACTGAAGAACCAGATACATTGCATTACATAAGTAAACTATATATTAATGCATTACTGCAGTCATGTGTAGATCTTATGACCAAAGTTCAGAAAGAAATGTATCTTATAGTGAGTTCATTCTCTATACTTTGTAAATATAATTTTTAGTTGGTGATAGTTGTGCATCTTTTTCATAATAATCATGGTAAACTGAGAAATTTCTAATGATGACTAATAAAAGATTACAAAATATTTGTCATATGTGAAACACTTTCAGATTTATTCATGTTAAGTTAAAATAATAATTATAAAAAAAGAATAAATATCAGTTCAATTGTCTGTTTATGCTCCCCTCATTGATATGGTATCTGTGTGCACAAACAAATCAATGTCTCTTTTAAGTATTTCATTCAGTTCCAGCTGACTCATGTTTTATTTAACATTAATATGTGTTCATGCCAATTTTGTTCCCACTCCATTTTTATTCTTTTACTCCTATGTTTGGTTTTATGTTTGGTAGATGGTTTATCTCTATGTTCTTATTTTCGCTTTTATGTTAAATCAGGTTGGCATTTATAGCTGTACTTTTTCAGTGGTCAAAGTTTGATCCTTAAGGGAAATGTATTCAAGAAAATTCTTTAGTGACAACAAAAGTAATTAAATGTGGAATTGTTATTATCTCTCTTTTCTAATGTAACGCTTTAGAGTAACCTGATCATTTACTTACACCCACTTCTGTTGTATAATCAGTAAGTCATGTGTTATATACAGCAGCTAATGTAAAATTAGGACTTGAATCATATCACAGATAAGAAGAGCTCTCAGTTAACAGTTTGCCTTGAGTTTAGGAGCATTTAAGACCACAAAACTGTCCTAGTAACCAAGAATTATTTAGGAAATTCTGTTAGACCATTTAACTGAAGTCTGTCAATGACTGTGATGAAAACCACTGGATGTCTGTCAAATCAAGAATCCAAGAAAAGAACTATTTTATCTATATACCTACACAGTATTGATTTTGGAATGTATTCATATACATAGGAGAAAGTTTAAGGTAGCTCCGCTTCTGTGGAAATAGTTCTTCTGTCTGAGTTTTAGTAAGTCGATTAGACCTCAAAGGAACAGTACAGATTTTTACGGTAATTTCTTTCTTGTGGTTATCAAAACCACTCTAAAGCAGTTTACCCACACAATGCAGAGAGACTGAAAAAAGCCTATTGTGAACCAGATTAAAATGAGTGTATAGAGGACTTAATGAATTAAGGTGTTAAACTTCAACTGTTTTTTTTCTTTTGTAGTTTTCCTTTTTTTCTCCCTTTTTTTTTTTTTTAACTCAGCATGTTAAATTCTCAGGGAGTCACCCTGTCAGCCTCAGTTCTGTGGCCTGGATTTAGTTGAATCAATCCTAATTGAAATTCTGCACAGGTCTGGTATTCTGTGGAGACTGCAGATGAATGACAGTGCAGTGGCAGGAAAGATAAAAAATATGCTGGCAAATGAGATCCAGGCTCTCCACAGAGGATGGAATAAATTACTTTACCAATACAGTGGAGGTAATATGCTGGAGAAAGAAAGTGAAATCGAAGCTAGTTTAATACCAGGTTTGTTAAAGAAAAAAAAAAGCAGTTAAGATTTACTTAAAATACAGATTGTGGTATGTGCTGCATTTAGGCCACTTCTTCATTGCTTTTATATTGTGAATAATGATCACTGCATACACTTTAATTTCATTTATGCAGACAGCAGCTTGCACAATTTGAATTCATGTAGCATTCTGTGCATAGCTCAAGGCCCAGTAGTAACTGTGGTATAGCATATTGATTAGTAATTTGATAAATATATAAAAAGGCACACCGAGTTTAAGGTGCTTCATGCAAAATGTATTTAAATGACCTTGGCTAATTAGCCTGAATAGCTCTGAGGCACTGCTGTCTGAATGAGAGTCACATATTTTGAGTCCAGAGATTTAAGAGGTTTCATGACTGGATGAGCAAAACTTAAACCAAGGGAAAAGAGCAAACTTTAATTTTCATACAAATTAAGGTAAATTAGATGACCTGATAGTGCTTTTTTCAATTTTCTTGCAGGTGTTGCACTGTTCCTCTCAGTATATTGCCTGTTATTTCTTCCAGTCTAATTCTAAATTTCTTTAATAACCAGGATTTCAGTACTTCCCTCAGAATATATTAGTCTAATGGATCAGAAAGTATTTTTTAATATACATCCTAAATTATCCTTTTCTTAATGTCAGCTATTACTTCTTCAGGTAGTTATGGTCTGTTGTGCCACCTGAAATAATTCCTTTTCTTCCTCTGTGCTTATATACACCTACAATATGTAGGTACTGTATTTTACATTTTTACATAGCAATCACTTAGCAAAATGTTATAAATGTATCACCTTCAATCTCCTCACAGAAGTCAGTCTCTTCCATTACCTAACAATAGCATTTGCTTTTGTCTTTTCCTCAGCCAATTCATGCATATTAGTGATGTGGCATGGTGCTCCAGACTGGAGTACTAATGCAGGCTGCGATAAAACACTGTTTCTCTCTGACACCCATAGGTGGTTTTCACTGACTGTTTCTGATCTGAAGTGGGGTTTCATCCTGTAGCCTAGTTTATTTTCCCTGATTACACTTTAAACATCTTTTTAACATTACTGTTTTATTCCAAGTGAAAGGTTTTTTTTAATTTTTATTTTCACTGGAAGTGCTAGCTCATGCTTCTCAGAGTTGAACTTTGTTTCATTTTTGGTTTATGTTATAAAAAGGGCACTCAGAGATAATTCAGCATAGACCTAAGCGGGTATGACTCAGTGAAATCACTGGAGGCCCCTTGCTAATAACAGCAATACGTTTTACCCATTAGTCAGAAGAAAGGTGTCTGGGGTGGAAGTGAGACTGGTGATTCTGACTTGAGCAAAGAGGCTGTCATGCAGGAAATAAAATCTGCCTGATGGTTAACTAGCTAACAGACACAATCTTGTATCCCCCCAAACCAGATATTCATTGTTGTAAATGTACCACTGCTAATCAGTATGACACTTCCATTACCTAGGGTAGGCTGGAAAAAAGAGCTCTAAGAGACAAAAAGTATTTCCAGGACAGTCAGGCAAAATTTCATTAGTCTTTGATTTTGACTTTGGCTAAATTATGCTATTTTTAATCATACCAACTAGTATTAATTACCTCAGTTAGGAAGCCCTCATGGCCTGAGCTAGTTTTGGGGTCTTAGTTCTTATGCAATATCATTCTGTTTCTACTACTGTATTTACGTGATAACTGGTTGAAATTTTCAGCACAACCTGTATTTCACTATTTTTTCCAGAGTGGTGAGCTTCTAAAGTGAATTAATAAAATATTTCAATAGGCTAGTTATATTTTTATTGAAATAAGAAAAAAAAAGATTTTCAATTGTAGCAAGATTTGAATTAATTAATTTTTAATGGAAATATTCCACACAAAACAAACTGAAGAACATTTTCAGAAGCGAAATCCTGCAGTATTGAAACAATTGCTGTTCTTATTGCCTCTCTTTCATTCTCTTTTTATTTTTTAACCAGTTCTAATATATATTTTCAAAGTGCTACTATAGAATATAAAGGACAATGTGTACAATGGTAAATAGTTATTTTCATCCTGCTCATCGTTGCTTGTTGGCTGGAAGTAACACACTTGCTTTGTCATCATTCTGCTCTATTTTTTCTGCTTACAGAAACATATCCATTCATTGGCTTTCAGAAATTAAGTACTCCAATTTACCACAATGGCATGCTAAAATTGCTGTATTTTTTTCTATTTCTTATTGGTTGCCTGCCCATAGCTAAAAATACAACTTTTTTTTTATAGCAGCCATGAAAGATTTTGATCACTTGAGACTATTTCAGTACTGGGAAAGAAAAGAATGGGCATAGACAGAAGAACCATCCCTAGTTTGTTGTTACTTACTACAGGTCAAGCTGTTAAGTATAGCAAGCACTTGGAGAGTTATACTGCCTTAACAATGATAATTCATAGGTGAGCATTTTGTTATATTCTATATTGATCATATACTTTATGTATGAGTACAGAATATGGACAGCCTTCCTCTGATCTGAATGTGGAACCAGAATAAAAGTTATGTAGGCTTAGGTGACCTTGTAACAATATAGTTGCATTTCTGCTGTATGTTTTTTTGGTTAAAAACCCTCTGCTAAATTATTATAGTTGCACAAAATCTTGGTTTTGTGTTTTATGAGCATTAGGAACACAAATTCCCTGGACTCTTAGTGGGATTAAAATTATACGGGTGTTTTTGAAAACCCTGTGTAACTTTGTTACTTTCATTGTAAAAAACGATCAAGAACAAAAGCATCAATAAAGTTCACAGGCACTCAAAGTGGGTTGATTTTAATTTTCTAAAGCTGGCATGCTTTGATCTTGTCTTGCCTCAAGCAAACCTTTTTCTGTAACAGCTTAGTGACACTCACTTGTGACACCCATGTCTATTCACTAATTTAATGCATGTTACTTACTACCTGTTACTGTCATTACACTTTTATCACTTATTTCATTATTATGAAAACATATTTGCTCAGTTTCATATACAATGACATCAGTCAGTTATTTTGTCATTGATTTTATTTTCAATTATGGGAAGACTTAATGTTTTATCTTTCATAATTTGCTCTGAAAAAACTTCAACGTCCCTTAGTGGAATCACCTATAAACTTACATGCTATGAATGGAATTGATAAATAAGTCCTTAAAATCAAATTCTAACAATTCTTTAAATTTATTTCCTCTCAGAATAAAATATTAAATTACAGAATCCTGCTAAATATGTGTTTTAAAATAAATTTTATTTAACTTGTCATCCTCATTTGAGAAGTTGATTTTCTTGACATATTAAAATTTCCTGCTAAGTAGGAAGAAATCCTCGTTGCTTCTTGTCGTCCACTGGTAGAAGTGAGTGTGCTTGCAGATAGGTCATGATCTTTATATTAAAAATTCTTATGTGTCTATAAGTAGTTAGTATTTGAAAGTAATTTTTGAGGTATGTGAATATTAGAGAAATTAAAATAGTAAAGATATTTCTGTGGGAAAAGTATCTAAAATGACCTTATCCTACTTTTCAATTAAAGTTTCTACATAAAAGTTAGTCTTTTTTGGCAAGTACAGCTGACTAAAATTAAGAAAAGCTTTCTGATAGAAAATAAAAATATTTTATTTGAAAATGACACTATGTATTCATGGGAATTGTTTGTGGGGTATACTTCTATTTCTCTGTTGGAGTGACTCCTCTTTACCTAGGCTTACGTTTCCTATATTGTACTGCTAATTTCTGTGGTGGTTGAGAAAAGGTTGTACACATTCATGACTCAGTGGAGGACTCGGTTTCATTAGTCATCTGAAATACAATATAATGACACTGTTAACATAACATAGTTCTGGATTCTGATTCAACTTTCAATGTTTTTCTTGAGAAGGGGGTTAACATGTTAAATTTTCTATTGATTTTTTAAAAAGTAAGAAAGCACTTATTGTGGAAAAAAGTTAAAAGCTAATGTTTCATCAAGAAGCAGTTGCCATCCAAAAATTTCCAATATTATTAGTGAGAAGATTTCAGCATACTGATGGGTTATACCGTGTAAACTAAATTTGACTCTTTACTCATTTGAGTTTGTATTAAATACTTTGTTCACATAGCATTGTGCTTCACTTTTGATTGCATATGTGAACATTTCATTATCAAGATGAGGGCCTAAGATATACAATTCTCTTCTGAACGTTTACCACAATACTCATAACATTCACATTTTTTTGCAAGTACTTTTGCTAAAGATTGTTCATTTGAATGCTAGCAAAAAATGGTAGAGAACACTGCAGATACTACCAATGCAAATGTGTGGGTTTACATTGAATAACTTTAGCAAAGTTTGCCCTGTTCTACGTATTGATTTTGCCTATTAGTAAGTGATACATCAGTTTTAAAAAAAAGATCCAAGGTCTAAAAGGACATGTAAGTTATTTTAAAGTGCTCACTGTTATATATATAGTGTGATTGTTAAAATAAATCATATAGGAACAGAGGACACAGACCAAACCTTCATGGAGATACTTCACAGCCTGACTGTACTATATGACATAGGAGTGTGAGCAGCTCACCAGCCAGTGCCTGCGGGGGTAGCCAAACCCAACTGTGTTTTCAAATGTTCTTTAGGCTAAAAAGAGACTTCAAATATCACATAGCATACTTCAGTTAGGCAGATCTTCACTGGAAGAGTGGTAACTGCATATATTAAGGAACTAGTGCAAAGGTCTCTTGGTTAGATGCTGAAGTATGTAAATGTCTTCAGGAGCAACCAAGTTTCAATAACACATAGTATCAAAGTGGTACCGGAGCATTTGTAAGGACTTCCTGCAGAAGAGCTGTTCCCTTTTACTGAGAAGCAGACTGGCCAAATACGTTGTCCCTATTCTGTCATTTCTGCCATATGGCAATGGTCTGGCCAACCTGCGAGCAGGCAACACGCCATCCCAACAGATGGGCATGAATACAACCAGCCAAGGACACTCTCATTCTATGTGCAGCAGATGCATGTGCCTATTAAGAGTGTTGCTCCCAGCTGTGAAAGTCAAAGCAGTGGTTTGACTTGACCATCTTTTTTAGAGTTGGGAAGATACAGCACTACTAACAGCTCTAAACTCGAATGACATGCAGTATCATAAAATGCTGGGAGTGGAGGACAGGGAGTTGAAGAGTCTCCTATACTGTTTAATTCTTCGGGAATTAACAAATTTTTTGATAGACATTATGCCAATAACACTTGACACAGAAAAAACAATAGGGCTAAGAGCATACCCTCTGTGGTTGGGTTTGTTTACTGTGCAAGCTGTATGCACAAAGCCTGAAAAAGTGGGACTTGTGTTACAGCATTGACAAAAATATTTCCCTTCTGGGTGAAAACGGATGGCTGTCATTAGTTTGATGATCAAAGTCCCCAAAAGAAAACTAGAGCAAGCTCTGTCAATGTATAAGTAACAGAACATTTGAATCCCATTATTAACCATATTATTTTAACCAGAATAATATACTAATCGAAAATATAAACAATGTTTCTCACTGTCATTTTTACTTAACCACAAGGACAATATCCACATTAGTTGTTTTCAGTCTGTAGTTTTTTGGAGATTTGTTGGTACCTCTGCATTTTAGAGACCTGGAAAACAAAAAAGTTAAGAACCACTGATTCGGATGATCTCAAATATTAACATTCCTCCAAAAAATGTCTTGGTTAATGAATCACAAATCTTTTCTCAGCTGTTTTTATTTAAACAGACTCTCATTAATGCTGTTGTGAAGATACTTTGAAACAACTTGTTCAGAAATGGGATGAACTGACACTATGTCTAAATTGTGAGACTGAATGCCAACAGTCCTCTGTCTAGAGGCTTGTGGGACTAGGACTGCAGGGAGCATGACAGAGTGAAAATGTCTTGCAATTTAAATGCAGCCCATAGAGTTGCCAGGATATATTATGTGTTGTCACCCTCTTTTCAGAACTTGAGGAAAGCATTCCAGTCCTTCAAAATGCTGTATTCCCCAGTCTGGAAACAAATAGTCTATAGAAATTTTACTTCTAGTAGAGTTTTAGTTTGTGATCTTCAATTGCTACTGAACCAGAAATTTGTAACCTGGCTCGAGTCTAGTGCACATTTGTGAATCAGCACATAAAATATGCAGTCTTTGTACCTCTGTAAGGTGCTTGCTCCATAGGATACTGCCCTCTCCCTGTAAGCCTAAATAAGTTCTGTTAGAATGTTAAAACCCCTCAATTTACCTGATTTCTGCCATTTTGTAAAAAGTGAGAATCTCCATTTAATGTGGTTAGTTATCAACTTGATGTAAAATCCATAAGCATTACAGCTTATGTAATAGCTACCCTCCCACACATTCTTTGCAAAACCCATCTTACACTGTGTCAAACATTACAGAAATTTGCTGGTAGTAATGCTAAAACAAATTTACTTGTGTCAAAGCGATGAAGGTTTTGATACCTCATAGTAGATTCACCTTTTTTTTTTCAGTGGTATTTAAAGCCTATGTTTACAACATTCTCCCCTCTTCCATACCGATTAGCTCAGTTCTTAGACCTTGTCCAGATATGGTCTGGAGGAAAACTGTCTGCAGTGAAACTCCTCTATGCAGCCTAAAAATGTTTTATACAGTATTAAAAATAAATAAATTATCTGCTGGTCTATAATTTTCAATGTTTCTGCCTCCTTGCAGAATTGCTAGACTTTTCTTCTGCATAGAAATAGATATATGGAATATTTCAACTAAAATCCATGTCTTCTCTTTATTATTTTATTCCTTTTTTGGGGGGAAGGAGATATAAAAAGGTCAATTGTTTGCTCAAATATTAAGGCGTCATAAAGCTTTTGAGACAATTACTTTTTCCAGATCCATTTCTGTGCATGTATATTCCTGTTTTTTTTTCCAACCATTGCATTATTTTTCCTGTTTACTTGTACTGGTTTGTCTTTTTTTTTTCCAGTGAAATACTCTTATAGTAGAAATATAGGTAGCTTCTTCCTTTAGAGGATTACAGTATGCAAAGTTTTCTTACAGATTTAATGTTCGCATTGCAGCTGTTGAAACCATGGGGATCCAAACCATCATTTTTGTTGTAAAAGATTATCCATGCCTTGAAAGTTTATGAACTACATATTTGGGACATTCTAACAGTAGGATGAAGGAAATGTTTTGTCAGTTTTAAAGATGAGTAAGTGAAATAAGAAAGGAGGCTGGTTGTACAATGACTCTAGCAGAGAAAAGAAAGGGCTCTTATGTTAGTCTGTTATATAATTTTGAGTTATTGGCCTGGTTTGTTAAGGGAGTACGCTAATAGGTTGTGTTTTCCTTGTATGTACTCTTGGAGGCTTATGTCTTATATTTAATAAAGATTTTAGCCTTATCATCGGTTTCAAAAAAATACAGGAAGTAGATGAAAAGATGAAGTGAGTTTTGTGAAAGTTTTTGTGAAAATGAGTGGTTAAATAGAAAAGGGTACTTATTAATGTCCCTGCAAGGATGTGAATGCAGCTGTGCAAATTCATTGACCATTAGCCTTTAGGAGAAAGGCTTTGTAAGTGCCACTGTTCTCAGAACTATTTGTTTAACATTTTGTGGCTATTCCTCTCTGAGGTCAGGTCTGCACACAGATTGTAAAGGTGTGAAGTTAATATATATAAGCTAAAGTGCACTGAAGTCTGGACTCACTCAGGAGGAACAAGTAGCCTTACTTCAGTGCACCTTAATCTTTTTGCTCTCACATGTAGACAAGTCTTGTATCTACTCTCATTAGGTCGTTGTGGAATTGTCTGTCACTGCTCTGGCTTATCATATCTAAACATATGTTCACAAAATGTGCTAGAGGATGAGAAAACTTTTAAAATAATAACTAAAGAGAAGTTATTCCTGCTTTACAGCAATGGAGACAAGATGCCTGAAACAGACATTGTGATCCATATTTTAAAAATATTAATCCTGAAGAATGTGAGGCTGAAATTAGTTCAATTAATCTGAAAGGTGAATATAAGAATCATAACACAGCTTCATATTTCTATAAAAATTATTAGGTAACAGACAAAAACTTGAAATTGTCTTGCCAGGATTCTCAGTAATTCAGAAGACTACTATTGCCTTCCAATTGTAGTTGCACTTAAAACAGTGAAACAAGCCAAGTATTATAAGATTGCCCTGTAACATTCTTAGACAGATGCCGTTTTTATTAATGCTTTCTAAGAGATCACTGAAGTCACAAAATCGTTTATAGAGGTAAAATAGCTAAGTTATAATTTACCCTATTTGAAAAGTTTCCAGCTGAACTTGTTGTCAGAAGACCAGGTTTTGATTAGATTTTATCACAAAATTTAAATTTTATTAGAAAATTTCAAATTTCCTTGAGAAATTATATTTTTTCCATTGGAAACAGGAAAAGGATGTATTTTTTCCTGTAGATTTTAGTAGACTATTTTCAAGTGTTAATTCTTTTTAAAAAAAATATAGTATTTTTCCTTAGGAAAAGGAAATGAAATAATCTCCAGATTCCTGCCTAAACTGAGTAGTGATTAAAGGTAGTAAACAGCTAACATGATTATCCGATAGTCCTTAACTATTCACTTTACTTTCTGAAGATACTTTGAACTCCCACGAACAACTTGTACACCTTGGATGTCTCTTACAGTGTTATACTTACTTTCATATCTTCAGATTTTCTTGGGGAAAAACTACAGTGTGCGATATGTACAAAGAAACAGTTTTAACTAATAACAACCAAGTGGAAAAATTTCGTTGATAACAACAACAATCTGTTCCTTCAGATACAAACATCATTAAAATACTGCTTTTCGGACTGTATATTATCAATGAGATAGCATGCAAATGACGGGTTGCCTGCTAAACAAAAAACCTTTAGAAAAAAGTATGAGTTGACTTTTTTGATGAAAAGAAAGTTACAAATGAAAAGTAATAATTTACTTTTGTATCCTGAAAACATTGTTTCATATGTTTGTTTCTTTGTTAATTATATTTTTCATGTAATGTTTCTTCCAGACCTTCCATCTTATGTATACCAAAAAACAAAGACTTAACAGCTTAAGCTTAGCCAGGAACTGTGAAAAACTTTCTTTTGCTCTTCCACCGACTGAGAAAACTTTGGAGGTATGCTGTTTGGGAAAAGAGGCCATGAACCAAACATACTGCTTTTTGTTCCAACCAGGGCAATTCAGGTTCCTAGAGCCTTCAAAGATCTCAGAAAGAAACTTTCAGTGGTATGTTTTTATGGAGGAACTCAATGAAGTATAATTTGGTATTATTGATTATGGCACTGATGTTTTAGTGGGAACCCTAGGTCAGACCAAAGACTACCTTGAAAATGGCAGGCTGGATGTTTTCGATGAAGATGAACACCTCTTGCACACAGACTTTTCTGAACAAGTGCTATGAGGAAAACAGAATTGTTCATTTTGTAAATGCAGAAAGGGAACCTTAAAAATTTCACCTTAAAATACCAGGTTTTCTCTCCAAATAAAATAGTTTATATAAATGCGCATGTTATTTTTGTTTATCCAAATCTGTATTGTTTGGTTACAATAAAATACTAATTTCTAAGCATATCTGGGGTAATTGTGTTTTTTTTTTCCTAGTTCAGAAAAAAGTTACTATCTTCTGGTTCAGTGTTTGATCTGAAAAGAGAACATGGGTGAAGTAATGATGTGGCTGCATTTTCCAGCTGATTCTAGACTATACTGGATGGACTTTCAATCACAGGCAACAACTTGTTACAGCTTATGTGATGAATAGCTTAGAAATCATATCAATTATCAAGAGCTGATAAAGAGCAGATAAAGAGAAATGTGCTATTTTTGGGGGGAAAAGGGTTAATAAGGCATTCCCAGAACATTTTGGACTGAACATTTGAAACTCTAATGCATACCTGAGATATTATTTCAGTGGCAGTCATATGATCCAAGSGAATAAAAATTCGTAACAAACTATTTGTATGCTGGGTAGGCACATAACAAGACCTCTTATCCATGCAGCTTGACTTCCATCCACCAGAACAATTCCAAATTAGACACTGGTGTGGAAGGCAATACATCTAAAAGAATGAACCATTTTTCTGGTACAGCACAGTTCATTATGCTAAAAGCTCCTTCATTATATCCCTTGTATTATGAAGACAAGGCTGTGCTGGTTATCACTGGGCCTGAGAGTGATGGTCACAATAAATGATGAAAATGTCGGTAGATATGTATGCATAGTGGTATTTCTGTTTGCCCTTTTATTAAAGTAATGAAGCATGACAAGTTGTGAGAGGACAAAATTAAAGTATAGGGAAAATGGATGAAGTTCTTTTCCTCTGTCTTTATTTTTGTATGTTTCTGCAGCAGTTCACTGATTGAAAATAGAAATTCAGGTATTCAGTTCTCACTCTGAAATATCTGTGAAATGTAAGGACTGGTTTCTAGCCACTGTGATAAAAAAGGTTGCTTGCTTGCTTGCTCCAGCAGTTCATGAGAGTATGAAGAAATATGCTTGAAATGTACTATGTTTAAGCAGACTAGAAAAAGAGCTGGCATGCCTAACAGTTTATTTGTTTTTGTGTTCCTGGCTAGTATAATTGACTTAATAGAAGGTATATCCTTTCTCTGTAAACTTTGTTTCATTTGTATTTGTTGAGCATTATCACTAAAATGATAGTGCTATTAAAAGGAGACTATGATGTGACTTGAGAATGAAAGCAAGTACCAATCATATTCCTACACTTGGCACCACCATCTATTTTCACAATTTGTTTATGGGACCTTGTGCAGAACTTTGATTTGTATGAACTGCGTGCACTATGTACTAACACGGGGTGGGCGGGTGAGTGGATGAAATCTGCTGTAAGTCAAATAGATTTCATCAGTGTGTAAACTCAAATATAACTAGAAGCATATGACAGGAAATGAAAGAAATGTTATGTCTTATGGATATAACTTTCAATTCTAGGGAGAAGCTATAATATTCACAGCTTGTATATTTACTGTAAACCTTGCAGGAAAAAGTGTTTGGGAGCTGTCTGGTTGTTGTTACAACAGAGTATTCCTCTATGGCTTAAAGGATATATATCCTTGCATAATTTCTAGTGGGACATCCAACCTTTCTTTTTTCCTTTGCATTCTAGTGAAAATGTGAACAAAGATAACATGTTAGCGCACATTGTTAGGCACCTAACGTCCTGGGCAGAAGTATTAAGGCTGTTGTGCATTCCTTCCTTATTCTTAAGGATGAAAAGGAAAAGTAATATTAGGGATAAATGAGATGTATAAGCAAATTATTCCAAGTCAAGAATGATGACATGAGGACAGATCTTCATTTGTATGAACTGGCATAGCTCCATTAAAATCAATGGAGTTACCATGACTGACCTGTGCTGAAGATCTGACCAAAGACGTTGACTAGCTCTTATCATTGTAGGAGCTGTTTCCTTTCCATTACCTGTTTTGACCTACTTCTTACTTTTCACCTTGACTTAATATGCAAAGCATGAAGTATCTAAACAATCTAAATATGCTTATAAAACTTTCCTAATAAACTACAAATTAGGTAATTTGTTTCTGACTCTTAATATCGTTTTGGCAGAGATGGGGTTAGTGTTCCCATGGTCCAGTTTAATTCTGGTTAGACAAATATGTAAGAAAGTACATTGTATAGATGTGGCATGAGTATGAAGCATCCTAAGCCTAACAGCTACACTTTGCATCTGCATGGTCTGCAGCACTGATCAGCCAGTGCATATGTGGACATGCCCAGGACATGCAGAAATCCAGAGAAAGGTCCTCTGTTTCCTTTTTCTCCTAGATTCAATTTCGTTATGGAAGGCTGTAATTTTCTATACCTGGAAATGTATAATAGTCTTACTGTTAGGTATATGTTTAAAATTAAGTAACATTTATTGCTGAGCAATGCTAAAATAATAAATGTTATTGTTACATCTGTATTTTTATAAGATTTCAAGATTTTTCTACATCTACTTAAAGATTGGATAATCCTAAGGTCCTTTCCTCAGTACAAAATATCTTACTGAATTAAAAATGTGTCTGTGATAAACCTTATACCTCAGAGGTATTTCCAGGGGAAGAGGCAAGGGGCTGCTGAATCTGCTAATTTAATATTCCCCTTTCAAGAGAAGTTTCTCTCCTGGCCTCTTCTGAGGAATAAGGCAACACTCCAGGGTAAGGAAAATTACAGAGTTCACCTTTGGAAATACTCATTTTCAATTCTTGAAATACATATCAAGTATACTAGTAGTTTAATCCAGACTTCAGTATGCTATTTAAAATGGTGAAGGATAAAGACCTCCGAAGGAAGTATCCACAAGGATTGTTTTGTTTTGTTTTGTTAAAATCTGATGCAATCTGCTAGATCCAAAGGCAAAAAAAAATTGCTCTTCAAATGTTATTTTTATGAGCCCTAGTGATAACTTCTATCTGTTTGGGATAAATTAATATTAATTCAGGAGATGCTAAATGTCCTCTGAGGCAAGAAAAATCACCTCAAATGTCTCTTTTAATTGGTGGCAGAGTTTAAACAAGAAGTTTGAAAGCCTTCTCAGGTACATCACTGATGTAAACATTTGCTTCAGTTTTGTGATCTCAGCAGCGGAACAGGCCTGGAGCACAGAAATTGGTTTACCTGAATAACTTTCTCTTTTGCATTTTGTACTTTGACATGCCTAACAGGAATCTCTTACAGGTCAGAGAGGAGTGACTTCTGCTGAGAAAAAATGAGCACTGCATAATGGATGAGGGCAAGTTAATTGCACCCTATTTTTTCTTAGTTGCTTGTCTGTCTTTAGATTACCCTGCTTCATGACCAGGCCATGTCCCACAGAATACAAAATATGGCTTGCTTAATCAGTGCAGGTCAAGTCTGTAAAGCTAGCTGTGAACTTCTGGTTGCTGGCGGAAAGTTTAGATGGCCAAGGTTTGGGATGTGGGATGTAAAATAGACTGTAATTAGATTAGATTAGATATTTCAAGTTCGTGCAACCCATGGCTGGGCTTGAATCTACTTTGTCCTTATTGTCCACTTAATTTTTTAGTACACTGCACAGATATGTTAATTTAGTACTCATGCTGAATGTAAGGTCACAGTGTCTCTCTTTTGTCTGTACTTGATTGCTTATCACCTTTTCAGACTGCCATTTCTGTTTGCCATGTGTATTTGCTGACTGGTCTTCACTACATCCCTCTGCAAGAATACTGCTCATCTTTTCTTTTTTTTTTTTTCTCTAACAGCTGCTCACTAATTTCACATGACATAATGTAAATGTATTCATGAAGTAAAGTGAGTCCCTCTAAGCTAGTGTTGGCTGTGCTCATGAAGGTGTTCGCCAGTCTGTTGAACACATTCTGCAGTTATCTTTTTTTAAACAGACAGAATACAAACAGAAGACCATTCAAAGAGACTTGAGGAAGCATTTTGTCTGTCTCTGAATCCCTTTTTCTCCCACACATAAGAAACCTGTGCATTTTAATGGAAGACATGTGGCTAAATCCTTTGTACTATTTGAAAAACATCCATTTATGTTCTAGCCTGGTACACTGCTCCTCTCTGGCCTTTAGCATGCAGTCAGTAAGATACTGAAATAGGGTACAGATGCATATCTTAGAGGTTTAAAAAATTTTATTTCATAAAATATTCTGTAAAAGCCTTTGAATTCTTATGTTCAGTTCTGATGTGAGAAGACAAAACTGATGATTTAGAATTTTAAAATATATTTTATTTTTATACCTTGTAAAATGACAAGCGAGAGAGAATGCCAGATGGACTATTTGGCTGAAAGTTCTAACAAAAATGGAAACAGAAGATGACAATAATCAGGAAAATATCATTGCATCTATGAAAGTTCCAACACCAGCTTGATTTAAAAGAATTGAAATAGTTACATGGCAGGTTTGCAAGCATTCAAGATCAGTAGGAATTAACAATGTGTCCTACAAAATATACAGATTAATTCTCTAAAACTTTGTTCAATAGAAGCTATCTCTGTGTGGCTTATGCTTAATTTCTTCTATTGACACTGCTCTGCTTAGCATGAAATAGCTGCAAGAATTATTAGACTAGAGAGACAGAATATACAATGATTCATGCCTAGCATAATGGCACAGCTATTAGGGTACTCACCTAGGAGGAAGGATGACACACTTTTGTTTCATTTAAATATCCTTCATTACTGGAAGACGTTTAAAGTTGCATCCCTGAGGATTTTGTCTTGAGCCTGATTCTATTGATGTTTTCATTGAAGACCCAAGGTATTGTCACTGAAATCGGGAGAAAAACTCCTTAACACCAATGTAGCATTAAGAAGCAGGCATTCTCTTTATTACGATGCCGGGTACATGGGGGATAGCTCCACCCAATGTGCACACTGTGTGTTGCATCATCTAAAGTTTATATTGCTCTATCCTATGCATATGCATTAAATTTCCAGGAACAATTATACATATTCATTCTATTTCCTAGAACTAATTACTACATTTACGTAATCATTACGCATGTGGTCTGAGTCTCTGGGGGTCTTCTGTGGGGGTCTCTGGTGGTCTCTGGTGGTCCCTAGTGGTGTCAGAAGAGGTGTCA